>NW_028246345.1:0-52586 GCF_964263255.1 Lissotriton vulgaris
AAAATCAGCCGTTTTTGCTTCGAACATTAAATGCCTCCAAATGGTATTTAATTAACTTCCCGAGCCCCTGGAAGCATGAAAATCACTTTAAACATGCTAATTTTAGCTCTAACACTGATGATCCCACCTACAAATGTGAACTGACGTTCAAAAATAAAACATTTGAAAACGGACCATTTTCCACATTTCTGAAGCATGACGTAATGGGGGGGTGTTATCTCTTTTGTCGAAAATCAGCCGTTTTTGCTCGAACATTAAATGCCTCCAAATGGTATTTAATTAACTTCCCGAGCCCCTGGAAGCATGAAAATCACTTTAAACATGCTAATTTTAGCTCTAACACTGATGATCCACCTACAAATGTGAACTGACGTTCAAAAATAAAACATTTGAAAACGGACCATTTTCCACATTTCTGAAGCATGACGTAATGGGGGGGGTGTTATCTCTTTTGTCGAAAATCAGCCGTTTTTGCTCGAACATTAAATGCCTCCAAATGGTATTTAATTAACTTCCCGGGGTGAAGAAACCCTTTTTGAGAACTCAGAGTGAGTAAATTGGCCATTTTCATGCACTTTTAACCATTCCATAAATCTTGTGTTTTGGGCCCCTGGAAGCATGAAAATCACTTTAAACATGCTAATTTTAGCTCTAACACTGATGATCCACCTACAAATGTGAACTGACGTTCAAAAATAAAACATTTGAAAACGGACCATTTTCCACATTTCTGAAGCATGACGTAATGGGGGGGTGTTATCTCTTTTGTCGAAAATCAGCCGTTTTTGCTCGAACAATAAATGCCTCCAAATGGTATTTAATTAACTTCCCGGGGTGAAGAAACCCTTTTTGAGAACTCAGAGTGAGTAAATTGGCCATTTTCATGCACTTTTAACCATTCCATAAATCTTGTGTTTTGGGCCCCTGGAAGCATGAAAATCACTTTAAACATGCTAATTTTAGCTCTAACACTGATGATCCACCTACAAATGTGAACTGACGTTCAAAAATAAAACATTTGAAAACGGACCATTTTCCACATTTCTGAAGCATGACGTAATGGGGGGGTGTTATCTCTTTTGTCGAAAATCAGCCGTTTTTGCTCGAACATTAAATGCCTCCAAATGGTATTTAATTAACTTCCCGAGCCCCTGGAAGCATGAAAATCACTTTAAACATGCTAATTTTAGCTCTAACACTGATGATCCACCTACAAATGTGAACTGACGTTCAAAAATAAAACATTTGAAAACGGACCATTTTCCACATTTCTGAAGCATGACGTAATGGGGGGGGGTTATCTCTTTTGTCGAAAATCAGCCGTTTTTGCTCGAACATTAAATGCCTCCAAATGGTATTTAATTAACTTCCCGAGCCCCTGGAAGCATGAAAATCACTTTAAACATGCTAATTTTAGCTCTAACACTGATGATCCACCTACAAATGTGAACTGACGTTCAAAAATAAAACATTTGAAAACGGACCATTTTCCACATTTCTGAAGCATGACGTAATGGGGGGGTGTTATCTCTTTTGTCGAAAATCAGCCGTTTTTGCTCGAACATTAAATGCCTCCAAATGGTATTTAATTAACTTCCCGAGCCCCTGGAAGCATGAAAATCACTTTAAACATGCTAATTTTAGCTCTAACACTGATGATCCACCTACAAATGTGAACTGACGTTCAAAAATAAAACATTTGAAAACGGACCATTTTCCACATTTCTGAAGCATGACGTAATGGGGGGGTGTTATCTCTTTTGTCGAAAATCAGCCGTTTTTGCTCGAACATTAAATGCCTCCAAATGGTATTTAATTAACTTCCCGAGCCCCTGGAAGCATGAAAATCACTTTAAACATGCTAATTTTAGCTCTAACACTGATGATCCACCTACAAATGTGAACTGACGTTCAAAAATAAAACATTTGAAAACGGACCATTTTCCACATTTCTGAAGCATGACGTAATGGGGGGGTGTTATCTCTTTTGTCGAAAATCAGCCGTTTTTGCTCGGACATTAAATGCCTCCAAATGGTATTTAATTAACTTCCCGGGGTGAAGAAACCCTTTTTGAGAACTCAGAGTGAGTAAATTGGCCATTTTCATGCACTTTTAACCATTCCATAAATCTTGTGTTTTGGGCCCCTGGAAGCATGAAAATCACTTTAAACATGCTAATTTTAGCTCTAACACTGATGATCCACCTACAAATGTGAACTGACGTTCAAAAATAAAACATTTGAAAACGGACCATTTTCCACATTTCTGAAGCATGACGTAATGGGGGGGTGTTATCTCTTTTGTCGAAAATCAGCCGTTTTTGCTCGAACATTAAATGCCTCCAAATGGTATTTAATTAACTTCCCGAGCCCCTGGAAGCATGAAAATCACTTTAAACATGCTAATTTTAGCTCTAACACTGATGATCCACCTACAAATGTGAACTGACGTTCAAAAATAAAACATTTGAAAACGGACCATTTTCCACATTTCTGAAGCATGACGTAATGGGGGGGTGTTATCTCTTTTGTCGAAAATCAGCCGTTTTTGCTCGAACATTAAATGCCTCCAAATGGTATTTAATTAACTTCCCGAGCCCCTGGAAGCATGAAAATCACTTTAAACATGCTAATTTTAGCTCTAACACTGATGATCCACCTACAAATGTGAACTGACGTTCAAAAATAAAACATTTGAAAACGGACCATTTTCCACATTTCTGAAGCATGACGTAATGGGGGGGTGTTATCTCTTTTGTCGAAAATCAGCCGTTTTTGCTCGAACATTAAATGCCTCCAAATGGTATTTAATTAACTTCCCGAGCCCCTGGAAGCATGAAAATCACTTTAAACATGCTAATTTTAGCTCTAACACTGATGATCCACCTACAAATGTGAACTGACGTTCAAAAATAAAACATTTGAAAACGGACCATTTTCCACATTTCTGAAGCATGACGTAATGGGGGGGTTTATCTCTTTTGTCGAAAATCAGCCGTTTTTGCTCGAACATTAAATGCCTCCAAATGGTATTTAATTAACTTCCCGAGCCCCTGGAAGCATGAAAATCACTTTAAACATGCTAATTTTAGCTCTAACACTGATGATCCACCTACAAAATGTGAACTGACGTTCAAAAATAAAACATTTGAAAACGGACCATTTTCCACATTTCTGAAGCATGACGTAATGGGGGGGGTGTTATCTCTTTTGTCGAAAATCAGCCGTTTTTGCTCGAACATTAAATGCCTCCAAATGGTATTTAATTAACTTCCCGAGCCCCTGGAAGCATGAAAATCACTTTAAACATGCTAATTTTAGCTCTAACACTGATGATCCACCTACAAATGTGAACTGACGTTCAAAAATAAAACATTTGAAAACGGACCATTTTCCACATTTCTGAAGCATGACGTAATGGGGGGGTGTTATCTCTTTTGTCGAAAATCAGCCGTTTTTGCTCGGACATTAAATGCCTCCAAATGGTATTTAATTAACTTCCCGGGGTGAAGAAACCCTTTTTGAGAACTCAGAGTGAGTAAATTGGCCATTTTCATGCACTTTTAACCATTCCATAAATCTTGTGTTTTGGGCCCCTGGAAGCATGAAAATCACTTTAAACATGCTAATTTTAGCTCTAACACTGATGATCCACCTACAAATGTGAACTGACGTTCAAAAATAAAACATTTGAAAACGGACCATTTTCCACATTTCTGAAGCATGACGTAATGGGGGGGTGTTATCTCTTTTGTCGAAAATCAGCCGTTTTTGCTCGAACATTAAATGCCTCCAAATGGTATTTAATTAACTTCCCGAGCCCCTGGAAGCATGAAAATCACTTTAAACATGCTAATTTTAGCTCTAACACTGATGATCCACCTACAAATGTGAACTGACGTTCAAAAATAAAACATTTGAAAACGGACCATTTTCCACATTTCTGAAGCATGACGTAATGGGGGGTGTTATCTCTTTTGTCGAAAATCAGCCGTTTTTGCTCGAACATTAAATGCCTCCAAATGGTATTTAATTAACTTCCCGAGCCCCTGGAAGCATGAAAATCACTTTAAACATGCTAATTTTAGCTCTAACACTGATGATCCACCTACAAATGTGAACTGACGTTCAAAAATAAAACATTTGAAAACGGACCATTTTCCACATTTCTGAAGCATGACGTAATGGGGGGGTGTTATCTCTTTTGTCGAAAATCAGCCGTTTTTGCTCGAACATTAAATGCCTCCAAATGGTATTTAATTAACTTCCCGGGGTGAAGAAACCCTTTTTGAGAACTCAGAGTGAGTAAATTGGCCATTTTCATGCACTTTTAACCATTCCATAAATCTTGTGTTTTGGGCCCCTGGAAGCATGAAAATCACTTTAAACATGCTAATTTTAGCTCTAACACTGATGATCCACCTACAAATGTGAACTGACGTTCAAAAATAAAACATTTGAAAACGGACCATTTTCCACATTTCTGAAGCATGACGTAATGGGGGGGTGTTATCTCTTTTGTCGAAAATCAGCCGTTTTTGCTCGAACATTAAATGCCTCCAAATGGTATTTAATTAACTTCCCGGGGTAAAGAAACCCTTTTTGAGAACTCAGAGTGAGTAAATTGGCCATTTTCATGCACTTTTAACCATTCCATAAATCTTGTGTTTTGGGCCCCTGGAAGCATGAAAATCACTTTAAACATGCTAATTTTAGCTCTAACACTGATGATCCACCTACAAATGTGAACTGACGTTCAAAAATAAAACATTTGAAAACGGACCATTTTCCACATTTCTGAAGCATGACGTAATGGGGGGGGTGTTATCTCTTTTGTCGAAAATCAGCCGTTTTTGCTCGAACATTAAATGCCTCCAAATTATTTAATTAACTTCCCGGGGTGAAGAAACCCTTTTTGAGAACTCAGAGTGAGTAAATTGGCCATTTTCATGCACTTTTAAACCATTCCATAAATCTTGTGTTTTGGGCCCCTGGAAGCATGAAAATCACTTTAAACATGCTAATTTTAGCTCTAACACTGATGATCCACCTACAAATGTGAACTGACGTTCAAAAATAAAACATTTGAAAACGGACCATTTTCCACATTTCTGAAGCATGACGTAATGGGGGGGTGTTATCTCTTTTGTCGAAAATCAGCCGTTTTTGCTCGAACATTAAATGCCTCCAAATGGTATTTAATTAACTTCCCGAGCCCCTGGAAGCATGAAAATCACTTTAAACATGCTAATTTTAGCTCTAACACTGATGATCCACCTACAAATGTGAACTGACGTTCAAAAATAAAACATTTGAAAACGGACCATTTTCCACATTTCTGAAGCATGACGTAATGGGGGGGTGTTATCTCTTTTGTCGAAAATCAGCCGTTTTTGCTCGAACATTAAATGACTCCAAATGGTATTTAATTAACTTCCCGAGCCCCTGGAAGCATGAAAATCACTTTAAACATGCTAATTTTAGCTCTAACACTGATGATCCACCTACAAATGTGAACTGACGTTCAAAAATAAAACATTTGAAAACGGACCATTTTCCACATTTCTGAAGCATGACGTAATGGGGGGGTGTTATCTCTTTTGTCGAAAATCAGCCGTTTTTGCTCGAACATTAAATGCCTCCAAATGGTATTTAATTAACTTCCCGAGCCCCTGGAAGCATGAAAATCACTTTAAACATGCTAATTTTAGCTCTAACACTGATGATCCACCTACAAATGTGAACTGACGTTCAAAAATAAAACATTTGAAAACGGACCATTTTCCACATTTCTGAAGCATGACGTAATGGGGGGGTGTTATCTCTTTTGTCGAAAATCAGCCGTTTTGCTCGAACATTAAATGCCTCCAAATGGTATTTAATTAACTTCCCGAGCCCCTGGAAGCATGAAAATCACTTTAAACATGCTAATTTTAGCTCTAACACTGATGATCCACCTACAAATGTGAACTGACGTTCAAAAATAAAACATTTGAAACGGACCATTTTCCACATTTCTGAAGCATGACGTAATGGGGGGGTGTTATCTCTTTTGTCGAAAATCAGCCGTTTTTGCTCGAACATTAAATGCCTCCAAATGGTATTTAATTAACTTCCCGAGCCCCTGGAAGCATGAAAATCACTTTAAACATGCTAATTTTAGCTCTAACACTGATGATCCACCTACAAATGTGAACTGACGTTCAAAAATAAAACATTTGAAAACGGACCATTTTCCACATTTCTGAAGCATGACGTAATGGGGGGGTGTTATCTCTTTTGTCGAAAATCAGCCGTTTTTGCTCGAACATTAAATGCCTCCAAATGGTATTTAATTAACTTCCCGAGCCCCTGGAAGCATGAAAATCACTTTAAACATGCTAATTTTAGCTCTAACACTGATGATCCACCTACAAATGTGAACTGACGTTCAAAAATAAAACATTTGAAAACGGACCATTTTCCACATTTCTGAAGCATGACGTAATGGGGGGGTGTTATCTCTTTTGTCGAAAATCAGCCGTTTTTGCTCGAACATTAAATACCTCCAAATGGTATTTAATTAACTTCCCGAGCCCCTGGAAGCATGAAAATCACTTTAAACATGCTAATTTTAGCTCTAACACTGATGATCCACCTACAAATGTGAACTGACGTTCAAAAATAAAACATTTGAAAACGGACCATTTTCCACATTTCTGAAGCATGACGTAATGGGGGGGTGTTATCTCTTTTGTCGAAAATCAGCCGTTTTTGCTCGAACATTAAATGCCTCCAAATGGTATTTAATTAACTTCCCGAGCCCCTGGAAGCATGAAAATCACTTTAAACATGCTAATTTTAGCTCTAACACTGATGATCCACCTACAAATGTGAACTGACGTTCAAAAATAAAACATTTGAAAACGGACCATTTTCCACATTTCTGAAGCATGACGTAATGGGGGGGTGTTATCTCTTTTGTCGAAAATCAGCCGTTTTTGCTCGAACATTAAATGCCTCCAAATGGTATTTAATTAACTTCCCGAGCCCCTGGAAGCATGAAAATCACTTTAAACATGCTAATTTTAGCTCTAACACTGATGATCCACCTACAAATGTGAACTGACGTTCAAAAATAAAACATTTGAAAACGGACCATTTTCCACATTTCTGAAGCATGACGTAATGGGGGGGTGTTATCTCTTTTGTCGAAAATCAGCCGTTTTTGCTCGAACATTAAATGCCTCCAAATGGTATTTAATTAACTTCCCGAGCCCCTGGAAGCATGAAAATCACTTTAAACATGCTAATTTTAGCTCTAACACTGATGATCCACCTACAAATGTGAACTGACGTTCAAAAATAAAACATTTGAAAACGGACCATTTTCCACATTTCTGAAGCATGACGTAATGGGGGGGTGTTATCTCTTTTGTCGAAAATCAGCCGTTTTTGCTCGAACATTAAATGCCTCCAAATGGTATTTAATTAACTTCCCGAGCCCCTGGAAGCATGAAAATCACTTTAAACATGCTAATTTTAGCTCTAACACTGATGATCCACCTACAAATGTGAACTGACGTTCAAAAATAAAACATTTGAAAACGGACCATTTTCCACATTTCTGAAGCATGACGTAATGGGGGGGTGTTATCTCTTTTGTCGAAAATCAGCCGTTTTTGCTCGAACATTAAATGCCTCCAAATGGTATTTAATTAACTTCCCGGGGTGAAGAAACCCTTTTTGAGAACTCAGAGTGAGTAAATTGGCCATTTTCATGCACTTTTAACAATTCCATAAATCTTGTGTTTTGGGCCCCTGGAAGCATGAAAATCACTTTAAACATGCTAATTTTAGCTCTAACACTGATGATCCACCTACAAATGTGAACTGACGTTCAAAAATAAAACATTTGAAAACGGACCATTTTCCACATTTCTGAAGCATGACGTAATGGGGGGGTGTTATCTCTTTTGTCGAAAATCAGCCGTTTTTGCTCGAACATTAAATGCCTCCAAATGGTATTTAATTAACTTCCCGAGCCCCTGGAAGCATGAAAATCACTTTAAACATGCTAATTTTAGCTCTAACACTGATGATCCACCTACAAATGTGAACTGACGTTCAAAAATAAAACATTTGAAAACGGACCATTTTCCACATTTCTGAAGCATGACGTAATGGGGGGGTGTTATCTCTTTTGTCGAAAATCAGCCGTTTTTGCTCGAACATTAAATGCCTCCAAATGGTATTTAATTAACTTCCCGAGCCCCTGGAAGCATGAAAATCACTTTAAACATGCTAATTTTAGCTCTAACACTGATGATCCACCTACAAATGTGAACTGACGTTCAAAAATAAAACATTTGAAAACGGACCATTTTCCACATTTCTGAAGCATGACGTAATGGGGGGGTGTTATCTCTTTTGTCGAAAATCAGCCGTTTTTGCTCGAACATTAAATGCCTCCAAATGGTATTTAATTAACTTCCCGGGGTGAAGAAACCCTTTTTGAGAACTCAGAGTGAGTAAATTGGCCATTTTCATGCACTTTTAACCATTCCATAAATCTTGTGTTTTGGGCCCCTGGAAGCATGAAAATCACTTTAAACATGCTAATTTTAGCTCTAACACTGATGATCCACCTACAAATGTGAACTGACGTTCAAAAATAAAACATTTGAAAACGGACCATTTTCCACATTTCTGAAGCATGACGTAATGGGGGGGTGTTATCTCTTTTGTCGAAAATCAGCCGTTTTTGCTCGAACATTAAATGCCTCCAAATGGTATTTAATTAACTTCCCGGGGTAAAGAAACCCTTTTTGAGAACTCAGAGTGAGTAAATTGGCCATTTTCATGCACTTTTAACCATTCCATAAATCTTGTGTTTTGGGCCCCTGGAAGCATGAAAATCACTTTAAACATGCTAATTTTAGCTCTAACACTGATGATCCACCTACAAATGTGAACTGACGTTCAAAAATAAAACATTTGAAAACGGACCATTTTCCACATTTCTGAAGCATGACGTAATGGGGGGGGTGTTATCTCTTTTGTCGAAAATCAGCCGTTTTTGCTCGAACATTAAATGCCTCCAAATGGTATTTAATTAACTTCCCGGGGTGAAGAAACCCTTTTTGAGAACTCAGAGTGAGTAAATTGGCCATTTTCATGCACTTTTAACCATTCCATAAATCTTGTGTTTTGGGCCCCTGGAAGCATGAAAATCACTTTAAACATGCTAATTTTAGCTCTAACACTGATGATCCACCTACAAATGTGAACTGACGTTCAAAAATAAAACATTTGAAAACGGACCATTTTCCACATTTCTGAAGCATGACGTAATGGGGGGGTGTTATCTCTTTTGTCGAAAATCAGCCGTTTTTGCTCGAACATTAAATGCCTCCAAATGGTATTTAATTAACTTCCCGAGCCCCTGGAAGCATGAAAATCACTTTAAACATGCTAATTTTAGCTCTAACACTGATGATCCACCTACAAATGTGAACTGACGTTCAAAAATAAAACATTTGAAAACGGACCATTTTCCACATTTCTGAAGCATGACGTAATGGGGGGGTGTTATCTCTTTTGTCGAAAATCAGCCGTTTTTGCTCGAACATTAAATGACTCCAAATGGTATTTAATTAACTTCCCGAGCCCCTGGAAGCATGAAAATCACTTTAAACATGCTAATTTTAGCTCTAACACTGATGATCCACCTACAAATGTGAACTGACGTTCAAAAATAAAACATTTGAAAACGGACCATTTTCCACATTTCTGAAGCATGACGTAATGGGGGGGTGTTATCTCTTTTGTCGAAAATCAGCCGTTTTTGCTCGAACATTAAATGCCTCCAAATGGTATTTAATTAACTTCCCGAGCCCCTGGAAGCATGAAAATCACTTTAAACATGCTAATTTTAGCTCTAACACTGATGATCCACCTACAAATGTGAACTGACGTTCAAAAATAAAACATTTGAAAACGGACCATTTTCCACATTTCTGAAGCATGACGTAATGGGGGGGTGTTATCTCTTTTGTCGAAAATCAGCCGTTTTTGCTCGAACATTAAATGCCTCCAAATGGTATTTAATTAACTTCCCGAGCCCCTGGAAGCATGAAAATCACTTTAAACATGCTAATTTTAGCTCTAACACTGATGATCCACCTACAAATGTGAACTGACGTTCAAAAATAAAACATTTGAAAACGGACCATTTTCCACATTTCTGAAGCATGACGTAATGGGGGGGTGTTATCTCTTTTGTCGAAAATCAGCCGTTTTTGCTCGAACATTAAATGCCTCCAAATGGTATTTAATTAACTTCCCGAGCCCCTGGAAGCATGAAAATCACTTTAAACATGCTAATTTTAGCTCTAACACTGATGATCCACCTACAAATGTGAACTGACGTTCAAAAATAAAACATTTGAAAACGGACCATTTTCCACATTTCTGAAGCATGACGTAATGGGGGGGTGTTATCTCTTTTGTCGAAAATCAGCCGTTTTTGCTCGAACATTAAATGCCTCCAAATGGTATTTAATTAACTTCCCGAGCCCCTGGAAGCATGAAAATCACTTTAAACATGCTAATTTTAGCTCTAACACTGATGATCCACCTACAAATGTGAACTGACGTTCAAAAATAAAACATTTGAAAACGGACCATTTTCCACATTTCTGAAGCATGACGTAATGGGGGGGTGTTATCTCTTTTGTCGAAAATCAGCCGTTTTTGCTCGAACATTAAATACCTCCAAATGGTATTTAATTAACTTCCCGAGCCCCTGGAAGCATGAAAATCACTTTAAACATGCTAATTTTAGCTCTAACACTGATGATCCACCTACAAATGTGAACTGACGTTCAAAAATAAAACATTTGAAAACGGACCATTTTCCACATTTCTGAAGCATGACGTAATGGGGGGGTGTTATCTCTTTTGTCGAAAATCAGCCGTTTTTGCTCGAACATTAAATGCCTCCAAATGGTATTTAATTAACTTCCCGGGGTGAAGAAACCCTTTTTGAGAACTCAGAGTGAGTAAATTGGCCATTTTCATGCACTTTTAACCATTCCATAAATCTTGTGTTTTGGGCCCCTGGAAGCATGAAAATCACTTTAAACATGCTAATTTTAGCTCTAACACTGATGATCCACCTACAAATGTGAACTGACGTTCAAAAATAAAACATTTGAAAACGGACCATTTTCCACATTTCTGAAGCATGACGTAATGGGGGGGTGTTATCTCTTTTGTCGAAAATCAGCCGTTTTTGCTCGAACATTAAATGCCTCCAAATGGTATTTAATTAACTTCCCGGGGTGAAGAAACCCTTTTTGAGAACTCAGAGTGAGTAAATTGGCCATTTTCATGCACTTTTAACCATTCCATAAATCTTGTGTTTTGGGCCCCTGGAAGCATGAAAATCACTTTAAACATGCTAATTTTAGCTCTAACACTGATGATCCACCTACAAATGTGAACTGACGTTCAAAAATAAAACATTTGAAAACGGACCATTTTCCACATTTCTGAAGCATGACGTAATGGGGGGGTGTTATCTCTTTTGTCGAAAATCAGCCGTTTTTGCTCGAACATTAAATGCCTCCAAATGGTATTTAATTAACTTCCCGGGGTGAAGAAACCCTTTTTGAGAACTCAGAGTGAGTAAATTGGCCATTTTCATGCACTTTTAACCATTCCATAAATCTTGTGTTTTGGGCCCCTGGAAGCATGAAAATCACTTTAAACATGCTAATTTTAGCTCTAACACTGATGATCCACCTACAAATGTGAACTGACGTTCAAAAATAAAACATTTGAAAACGGACCATTTTCCACATTTCTGAAGCATGACGTAATGGGGGGGTGTTATCTCTTTTGTCGAAAATCAGCCGTTTTTGCTCGAACGTTAAATGCCTCCAAATGGTATTTAATTAACTTCCCGGGGTGAAGAAACCCTTTTTGAGAACTCAGAGTGAGTAAATTGGCCATTTTCATGCACTTTTAACCATTCCATAAATCTTGTGTTTTGGGCCCCTGGAAGCATGAAAATCACTTTAAACATGCTAATTTTAGCTCTAACACTGATGATCCACCTACAAATGTGAACTGACGTTCAAAAATAAAACATTTGAAAACGGACCATTTTCCACATTTCTGAAGCATGACGTAATGGGGGGGTGTTATCTCTTTTGTCGAAAATCAGCCGTTTTTGCTCGAACATTAAATGCCTCCAAATGGTATTTAATTAACTTCCCGGGGTGAAGAAACCCTTTTTGAGAACTCAGAGTGAGTAAATTGGCCATTTTCATGCACTTTTAACCATTCCATAAATCTTGTGTTTTGGGCCCCTGGAAGCATGAAAATCACTTTAAACCTGCTAATTTTAGCTCTAACACTGATGATCCACCTACAAATGTGAACTGACGTTCAAAAATAAAACATTTGAAAACGGACCATTTTCCACATTTCTGAAGCATGACGTAATGGGGGGGTGTTATCTCTTTTGTCGAAAATCAGCCGTTTTTGCTCGAACATTAAATGCCTCCAAATGGTATTTAATTAACTTCCCGAGCCCCTGGAAGCATGAAAATCACTTTAAACATGCTAATTTTAGCTCTAACACTGATGATCCACCTACAAATGTGAACTGACGTTCAAAAATAAAACATTTGAAAACGGACCATTTTCCACATTTCTGAAGCATGACGTAATGGGGGGTTGTTATCTCTTTTGTCGAAAATCAGCCGTTTTTGCTCGAACATTAAATGCCTCCAAATGGTATTTAATTAACTTCCCGAGCCCCTGGAAGCATGAAAATCACTTTAAACATGCTAATTTTAGCTCTAACACTGATGATCCACCTACAAATGTGAACTGACGTTCAAAAATAAAACATTTGAAAACGGACCATTTTCCACATTTCTGAAGCATGACGTAATGGGGGGGTGTTATCTCTTTTGTCGAAAATCAGCCGTTTTTGCTCGAACATTAAATGCCTCCAAATGGTATTTAATTAACTTCCCGAGCCCCTGGAAGCATGAAAATCACTTTAAACATGCTAATTTTAGCTCTAACACTGATGATCCACCTACAAATGTGAACTGACGTTCAAAAATAAAACATTTGAAAACGGACCATTTTCCACATTTCTGAAGCATGACGTAATGGGGGGGTGTTATCTCTTTTGTCGAAAATCAGCCGTTTTTGCTCGAACATTAAATGCCTCCAAATGGTATTTAATTAACTTCCCGAGCCCCTGGAAGCATGAAAATCACTTTAAACATGCTAATTTTAGCTCTAACACTGATGATCCACCTACAAATGTGAACTGACGTTCAAAAATAAAACATTTGAAAACGGACCATTTTCCACATTTCTGAAGCATGACGTAATGGGGGGGTGTTATCTCTTTTGTCGAAAATCAGCCGTTTTTGCTCGGACATTAAATGCCTCCAAATGGTATTTAATTAACTTCCCGGGGTGAAGAAACCCTTGTTGAGAACTCAGAGTGAGTAAATTGGCCATTTTCATGCACTTTTAACCATTCCATAAATCTTGTGTTTTGGGCCCCTGGAAGCATGAAAATCACTTTAAACATGCTAATTTTAGCTCTAACACTGATGATCCACCTACAAATGTGAACTGACGTTCAAAAATAAAACATTTGAAAACGGACCATTTTCCACATTTCTGAAGCATGACGTAATGGGGGGGTGTTATCTCTTTTGTCGAAAATCAGCCGTTTTTGCTCGAACATTAAATGCCTCCAAATGGTATTTAATTAACTTACTGAGCCCCTGGAAGCATGAAAATCACTTTAAACATGCTAATTTTAGCTCTAACACTGATGATCCACCTACAAATGTGAACTGACGTTCAAAAATAAAACATTTGAAAACGGACCATTTTCCACATTTCTGAAGCATGACGTAATGGGGGGGTGTTATCTCTTTTGTCGAAAATCAGCCGTTTTTGCTCGAACATTAAATGCCTCCAAATGGTATTTAATTAACTTCCCGGGGTGAAGAAACCCTTTTTGAGAACTCAGAGTGAGTAAATTGGCCATTTTCATGCACTTTTAACCATTCCATAAATCTTGTGTTTTGGGCCCCTGGAAGCATGAAAATCACTTTAAACATGCTAATTTTAGCTCTAACACTGATGATCCACCTACAAATGTGAACTGACGTTCAAAAATAAAACATTTGAAAACGGACCATTTTCCACATTTCTGAAGCATGACGTAATGGGGGGGTGTTATCTCTTTTGTCGAAAATCAGCCGTTTTTGCTCGAACATTAAATGCCTCCAAATGGTATTTAATTAACTTCCCGGGGTGAAGAAACCCTTTTTGAGAACTCAGAGTGAGTAAATTGGCCATTTTCATGCACTTTTAACCATTCCATAAATCTTGTGTTTTGGGCCCCTGGAAGCATGAAAATCACTTTAAACATGCTAATTTTAGCTCTAAAACTGATGATCCACCTACAAATGTGAACTGACATTCAAAAATAAAACATTTGAAAACGGACCATTTCCACATTTCTGAAGCATGACGTAATGGGGGGGTGTTATCTCTTTTGTCGAAAATCAGCCGTTTTTGCTCGAACGTTAAATGCCTCCAAATGGTATTTAATTAACTTCCCGGGGTGAAGAAACCCTTTTTGAGAACTCAGAGTGAGTAAATTGGCCATTTTCATGCACTTTTAACCATTCCATAAATCTTGTGTTTTGGGCCCCTGGAAGCATGAAAATCACTTTAAACATGCTAATTTTAGCTCTAACACTGATGATCCACCTACAAATGTGAACTGACGTTCAAAAATAAAACATTTGAAAACGGACCATTTTCCACATTTCTGAAGCATGACGTAATGGGGGGGTGTTATCTCTTTTGTCGAAAATCAGTCGTTTTTGCTCGAACATTAAATGCCTCCAAATGGTATTTAATTAACTTCCCGGGGTGAAGAAACCCTTTTTGAGAACTCAGAGTGAGTAAATTGGCCATTTTCATGCACTTTTAACCATTCCATAAATCTTGTGTTTTGGGCCCCTGGAAGCATGAAAATCACTTTAAACCTGCTAATTTTAGCTCTAACACTGATGATCCACCTACAAATGTGAACTGACGTTCAAAAATAAAACATTTGAAAACGGACCATTTTCCACATTTCTGAAGCATGACGTAATGGGGGGGTGTTATCTCTTTTGTCGAAAATCAGCCGTTTTTGCTCGAACATTAAATGCCTCCAAATGGTATTTAATTAACTTCCCGAGCCCCTGGAAGCATGAAAATCACTTTAAACATGCTAATTTTAGCTCTAACACTGATGATCCACCTACAAATGTGAACTGACGTTCAAAAATAAAACATTTGAAAACGGACCATTTTCCACATTTCTGAAGCATGACGTAATGGGGGGGTGTTATCTCTTTTGTCGAAAATCAGCCGTTTTTGCTCGAACATTAAATGCCTCCAAATGGTATTTAATTAACTTCCCGAGCCCCTGGAAGCATGAAAATCACTTTAAACATGCTAATTTTAGCTCTAACACTGATGATCCACCTACAAATGTGAACTGACGTTCAAAAATAAAACATTTGAAAACGGACCATTTTCCACATTTCTGAAGCATGACGTAATGGGGGGTGTTATCTCTTTTGTCGAAAATCAGCCGTTTTTGCTCGAACATTAAATGCCTCCAAATGGTATTTAATTAACTTCCCGAGCCCCTGGAAGCATGAAAATCACTTTAAACATGCTAATTTTAGCTCTAACACTGATGATCCACCTACAAATGTGAACTGACGTTCAAAAATAAAACATTTGAAAACGGACCATTTTCCACATTTCTGAAGCATGACGTAATGGGGGGGTGTTATCTCTTTTGTCGAAAATCAGCCGTTTTTGCTCGAACATTAAATGCCTCCAAATGGTATTTAATTAACTTCCCGAGCCCCTGGAAGCATGAAAATCACTTTAAACATGCTAATTTTAGCTCTAACACTGATGATCCACCTACAAATGTGAACTGACGTTCAAAAATAAAACATTTGAAAACGGACCATTTTCCACATTTCTGAAGCATGACGTAATGGGGGGGTGTTATCTCTTTTGTCGAAAATCAGCCGTTTTTGCTCGAACATTAAATGCCTCCAAATGGTATTTAATTAACTTCCCGGGGTGAAGAAACCCTTTTTGAGAACTCAGAGTGAGTAAATTGGCCATTTTCATGCACTTTTAACCATTCCATAAATCTTGTGTTTTGGGCCCCTGGAAGCATGAAAATCACTTTAAACATGCTAATTTTAGCTCTAACACTGATGATCCACCTACAAATGTGAACTGACGTTCAAAAATAAAACATTTGAAAACGGACCATTTTCCACATTTCTGAAGCATGACGTAATGGGGGGGTGTTATCTCTTTTGTCGAAAATCAGCCGTTTTTGCTCGAACATTAAATGCCTCCAAATGGTATTTAATTAACTTCCCGGGGTGAAGAAACCCTTTTTGAGAACTCAGAGTGAGTAAATTGGCCATTTTCATGCACTTTTAACCATTCCATAAATCTTGTGTTTTGGGCCCCTGGAAGCATGAAAATCACTTTAAACATGCTAATTTTAGCTCTAACACTGATGATCCACCTACAAATGTGAACTGACGTTCAAAAATAAAACATTTGAAAACGGACCATTTTCCACATTTCTGAAGCATGACGTAATGGGGGGGTGTTATCTCTTTTGTCGAAAATCAGCCGTTTTTGCTCGAACATTAAATGCCTCCAAATGGTATTTAATTAACTTCCCGGGGTGAAGAAACCCTTTTTGAGAACTCAGAGTGAGTAAATTGGCCATTTTCATGCACTTTTAACCATTCCATAAATCTTGTGTTTTGGGCCCCTGGAAGCATGAAAATCACTTTAAACATGCTAATTTTAGCTCTAACACTGATGATCCACCTACAAATGTGAACTGACGTTCAAAAATAAAACATTTGAAAACGGACCATTTTCCACATTTCTGAAGCATGACGTAATGGGGGGGTGTTATCTCTTTTGTCGAAAATCAGCCGTTTTTGCTCGAACGTTAAATGCCTCCAAATGGTATTTAATTAACTTCCCGGGGTGAAGAAACCCTTTTTGAGAACTCAGAGTGAGTAAATTGGCCATTTTCATGCACTTTTAACCATTCCATAAATCTTGTGTTTTGGGCCCCTGGAAGCATGAAAATCACTTTAAACATGCTAATTTTAGCTCTAACACTGATGATCCACCTACAAATGTGAACTGACGTTCAAAAATAAAACATTTGAAAACGGACCATTTTCCACATTTCTGAAGCATGACGTAATGGGGGGGTGTTATCTCTTTTGTCGAAAATCAGCCGTTTTTGCTCGAACATTAAATGCCTCCAAATGGTATTTAATTAACTTCCCGGGGTGAAGAAACCCTTTTTGAGAACTCAGAGTGAGTAAATTGGCCATTTTCATGCACTTTTAACCATTCCATAAATCTTGTGTTTTGGGCCCCTGGAAGCATGAAAATCACTTTAAACCTGCTAATTTTAGCTCTAACACTGATGATCCACCTACAAATGTGAACTGACGTTCAAAAATAAAACATTTGAAAACGGACCATTTTCCACATTTCTGAAGCATGACGTAATGGGGGGGTGTTATCTCTTTTGTCGAAAATCAGCCGTTTTTGCTCGAACATTAAATGCCTCCAAATGGTATTTAATTAACTTCCCGAGCCCCTGGAAGCATGAAAATCACTTTAAACATGCTAATTTTAGCTCTAACACTGATGATCCACCTACAAATGTGAACTGACGTTCAAAAATAAAACATTTGAAAACGGACCATTTTCCACATTTCTGAAGCATGACGTAATGGGGGGTTGTTATCTCTTTTGTCGAAAATCAGCCGTTTTTGCTCGAACATTAAATGCCTCCAAATGGTATTTAATTAACTTCCCGAGCCCCTGGAAGCATGAAAATCACTTTAAACATGCTAATTTTAGCTCTAACACTGATGATCCACCTACAAATGTGAACTGACGTTCAAAAATAAAACATTTGAAAACGGACCATTTTCCACATTTCTGAAGCATGACGTAATGGGGGGGTGTTATCTCTTTTGTCGAAAATCAGCCGTTTTTGCTCGAACATTAAATGCCTCCAAATGGTATTTAATTAACTTCCCGAGCCCCTGGAAGCATGAAAATCACTTTAAACATGCTAATTTTAGCTCTAACACTGATGATCCACCTACAAATGTGAACTGACGTTCAAAAATAAAACATTTGAAAACGGACCATTTTCCACATTTCTGAAGCATGACGTAATGGGGGGGTGTTATCTCTTTTGTCGAAAATCAGCCGTTTTTGCTCGAACATTAAATGCCTCCAAATGGTATTTAATTAACTTCCCGAGCCCCTGGAAGCATGAAAATCACTTTAAACATGCTAATTTTAGCTCTAACACTGATGATCCACCTACAAATGTGAACTGACGTTCAAAAATAAAACATTTGAAAACGGACCATTTTCCACATTTCTGAAGCATGACGTAATGGGGGGGTGTTATCTCTTTTGTCGAAAATCAGCCGTTTTTGCTCGGACATTAAATGCCTCCAAATGGTATTTAATTAACTTCCCGGGGTGAAGAAACCCTTGTTGAGAACTCAGAGTGAGTAAATTGGCCATTTTCATGCACTTTTAACCATTCCATAAATCTTGTGTTTTGGGCCCCTGGAAGCATGAAAATCACTTTAAACATGCTAATTTTAGCTCTAACACTGATGATCCACCTACAAATGTGAACTGACGTTCAAAAATAAAACATTTGAAAACGGACCATTTTCCACATTTCTGAAGCATGACGTAATGGGGGGGTGTTATCTCTTTTGTCGAAAATCAGCCGTTTTTGCTCGAACATTAAATGCCTCCAAATGGTATTTAATTAACTTACTGAGCCCCTGGAAGCATGAAAATCACTTTAAACATGCTAATTTTAGCTCTAACACTGATGATCCACCTACAAATGTGAACTGACGTTCAAAAATAAAACATTTGAAAACGGACCATTTTCCACATTTCTGAAGCATGACGTAATGGGGGGGTGTTATCTCTTTTGTCGAAAATCAGCCGTTTTTGCTCGAACATTAAATGCCTCCAAATGGTATTTAATTAACTTCCCGGGGTGAAGAAACCCTTTTTGAGAACTCAGAGTGAGTAAATTGGCCATTTTCATGCACTTTTAACCATTCCATAAATCTTGTGTTTTGGGCCCCTGGAAGCATGAAAATCACTTTAAACATGCTAATTTTAGCTCTAACACTGATGATCCACCTACAAATGTGAACTGACGTTCAAAAATAAAACATTTGAAAACGGACCATTTTCCACATTTCTGAAGCATGACGTAATGGGGGGGTGTTATCTCTTTTGTCGAAAATCAGCCGTTTTTGCTCGAACATTAAATGCCTCCAAATGGTATTTAATTAACTTCCCGGGGTGAAGAAACCCTTTTTGAGAACTCAGAGTGAGTAAATTGGCCATTTTCATGCACTTTTAACCATTCCATAAATCTTGTGTTTTGGGCCCCTGGAAGCATGAAAATCACTTTAAACATGCTAATTTTAGCTCTAACACTGATGATCCACCTACAAATGTGAACTGACATTCAAAAATAAAACATTTGAAAACGGACCATTTCCACATTTCTGAAGCATGACGTAATGGGGGGGTGTTATCTCTTTTGTCGAAAATCAGCCGTTTTTGCTCGAACGTTAAATGCCTCCAAATGGTATTTAATTAACTTCCCGGGGTGAAGAAACCCTTTTTGAGAACTCAGAGTGAGTAAATTGGCCATTTTCATGCACTTTTAACCATTCCATAAATCTTGTGTTTTGGGCCCCTGGAAGCATGAAAATCACTTTAAACATGCTAATTTTAGCTCTAACACTGATGATCCACCTACAAATGTGAACTGACGTTCAAAAATAAAACATTTGAAAACGGACCATTTTCCACATTTCTGAAGCATGACGTAATGGGGGGGTGTTATCTCTTTTGTCGAAAATCAGTCGTTTTTGCTCGAACATTAAATGCCTCCAAATGGTATTTAATTAACTTCCCGGGGTGAAGAAACCCTTTTTGAGAACTCAGAGTGAGTAAATTGGCCATTTTCATGCACTTTTAACCATTCCATAAATCTTGTGTTTTGGGCCCCTGGAAGCATGAAAATCACTTTAAACCTGCTAATTTTAGCTCTAACACTGATGATCCACCTACAAATGTGAACTGACGTTCAAAAATAAAACATTTGAAAACGGACCATTTTCCACATTTCTGAAGCATGACGTAATGGGGGGGTGTTATCTCTTTTGTCGAAAATCAGCCGTTTTTGCTCGAACATTAAATGCCTCCAAATGGTATTTAATTAACTTCCCGAGCCCCTGGAAGCATGAAAATCACTTTAAACATGCTAATTTTAGCTCTAACACTGATGATCCACCTACAAATGTGAACTGACGTTCAAAAATAAAACATTTGAAAACGGACCATTTTCCACATTTCTGAAGCATGACGTAATGGGGGGGTGTTATCTCTTTTGTCGAAAATCAGCCGTTTTTGCTCGAACATTAAATGCCTCCAAATGGTATTTAATTAACTTCCCGAGCCCCTGGAAGCATGAAAATCACTTTAAACATGCTAATTTTAGCTCTAACACTGATGATCCACCTACAAATGTGAACTGACGTTCAAAAATAAAACATTTGAAAACGGACCATTTTCCACATTTCTGAAGCATGACGTAATGGGGGGTGTTATCTCTTTTGTCGAAAATCAGCCGTTTTTGCTCGAACATTAAATGCCTCCAAATGGTATTTAATTAACTTCCCGAGCCCCTGGAAGCATGAAAATCACTTTAAACATGCTAATTTTAGCTCTAACACTGATGATCCACCTACAAATGTGAACTGACGTTCAAAAATAAAACATTTGAAAACGGACCATTTTCCACATTTCTGAAGCATGACGTAATGGGGGGGTGTTATCTCTTTTGTCGAAAATCAGCCGTTTTTGCTCGAACATTAAATGCCTCCAAATGGTATTTAATTAACTTCCCGAGCCCCTGGAAGCATGAAAATCACTTTAAACATGCTAATTTTAGCTCTAACACTGATGATCCACCTACAAATGTGAACTGACGTTCAAAAATAAAACATTTGAAAACGGACCATTTTCCACATTTCTGAAGCATGACGTAATGGGGGGGTGTTATCTCTTTTGTCGAAAATCAGCCGTTTTTGCTCGAACATTAAATGCCTCCAAATGGTATTTAATTAACTTCCCGGGGTGAAGAAACCCTTTTTGAGAACTCAGAGTGAGTAAATTGGCCATTTTCATGCACTTTTAACCATTCCATAAATCTTGTGTTTTGGGCCCCTGGAAGCATGAAAATCACTTTAAACATGCTAATTTTAGCTCTAACACTGATGATCCACCTACAAATGTGAACTGACGTTCAAAAATAAAACATTTGAAAACGGACCATTTTCCACATTTCTGAAGCATGACGTAATGGGGGGGTGTTATCTCTTTTGTCGAAAATCAGCCGTTTTTGCTCGAACATTAAATGCCTCCAAATGGTATTTAATTAACTTCCCGAGCCCCTGGAAGCATGAAAATCACTTTAAACATGCTAATTTTAGCTCTAACACTGATGATCCACCTACAAATGTGAACTGACGTTCAAAAATAAAACATTTGAAAACGGACCATTTTCCACATTTCTGAAGCATGACGTAATGGGGGGTGTTATCTCTTTTGTCGAAAATCAGCCGTTTTTGCTCGAACATTAAATGCCTCCAAATGGTATTTAATTAACTTCCCGAGCCCCTGGAAGCATGAAAATCACTTTAAACATGCTAATTTTAGCTCTAACACTGATGATCCACCTACAAATGTGAACTGACGTTCAAAAATAAAACATTTGAAAACGGACCATTTTCCACATTTCTGAAGCATGACGTAATGGGGGGGTGTTATCTCTTTTGTCGAAAATCAGCCGTTTTTGCTCGAACATTAAATGCCTCCAAATGGTATTTAATTAACTTCCCGGGGTGAAGAAACCCTTTTTGAGAACTCAGAGTGAGTAAATTGGCCATTTTCATGCACTTTTAACCATTCCATAAATCTTGTGTTTTGGGCCCCTGGAAGCATGAAAATCACTTTAAACATGCTAATTTTAACTCTAACACTGATGATCCACCTACAAATGTGAACTGACGTTCAAAAATAAAACATTTGAAAACGGACCATTTTCCACATTTCTGAAGCATGACGTAATGGGGGGGTGTTATCTCTTTTGTCGAAAATCAGCCGTTTTTGCTCGAACATTAAATGCCTCCAAATGGTATTTAATTAACTTCCCGGGGTGAAGAAACCCTTTTTGAGAACTCAGAGTGAGTAAATTGGCCATTTTCATGCACTTTTAACCATTCCATAAATCTTGTGTTTTGGGCCCCTGGAAGCATGGAAAGGGGCGACCACTCGGTCCCCCCGAACGTATGGCAGAGTGCCTCGATCCCCCCGGGAAGCCATTTTGGGCGGGAGGCGCGTCTCGGCTGGTATGCCCGAAGCGGCGTAGCCGGGGCGCGCTTTTTCCCGCCCTAGAGTGGGCTGGCCTAGACACTGACGCGGCTGGCCACGCCCTCGGGGCAGGCAGGGGCGGGTTTACGCCCGCCCTGAAGACGGATAAAAGGAGAAGCAAGACCAGAAGACATCCTCTTGTTCCTGTGCTCTGAAGCTGCACCTCCTCGCTGCACGTGAGCTCGAGACGGAACGAAGAGCCATTTTTGAGCGTTTTAATCGTTCTTGTTTGTTTTACAGTTACTTCGTTGGAGAATGCCGAAGAAGGTGGGAAAGCGCAGGACTACTGACCAGATGCTTCGTGTTCTCATGAAGGAGATGTCCGAGCTAAAGAAGCGGGTGGACAAGAATGAGGAAGGGGGTCCAAAACGTCCTTTGCCGGGAGCAGCCCCGGGAGGGAAAAACAAGAGGCCCAGGAGTGGGGCAGCGGGTGAAGACATCCCGGGTCCCAGTGCCCCGCTCGAGGCTCCAACTCCCGTGCCGGAGGAGGGGAATCCAATTCCCGTTGTGGTCACCCCCGTGTCCGAGGATGATATGCCGCCCGAGTTGGCAGCACAATTGGCAGCGTGGTTGGGTAAAGGTAACGAGGGCACCACGGCGGTCGATGCGCAGGCGCTGATGAAGCAATTGCGTGAGAAACGGGAAGCAGCCAAGGTGCCCGTGCCGGCTGCAGTAGGGGACAAGACACCAGGGACGATTGCGACCACAGAGGCAGCGTCAGGTGCAGGTAAGCGGCCATTGCCGATCGCGAGGGATGAGTCAACACCCTCGCGGAGAGAAAGGTTGGGGCAACATGTTCCTTTGGCAATTAAGGAAAAGATTTGGGCGGGGGAGTATGTGAACATTTTCTCACTGCTTGTTGATCATTATGAGGTAGAGCATGTAAAGAGTCAGAAGGATCTCATGCATCCGAGTGTTTGGCGCGCAAAAATGGCCGCCTTTAAAGTGAATGAGAATATCGGCAATTGGGGCAATGCTTGGGGAATCTTTACATCAATCTTGGGGGAACGTAGACCTGAGTTGCTTTCCGAGTTCCCAATCTATCAATCACGAATCATGGGGTACTCGACATCGCACCAGGGTAATCATTGGTTCTGTTACGATAATCTGTTCAGAAAGGAAAAAGAGCATAATAAAAGTTTAACCTGGGATTGTTATGATGCCTTGACTTGGGATAAAATGAAGGAGTCAGGGATGTTAAAAATGCCGTTGGTGGGAAGTAATGTTGGCGAATCCTCCCGGCAATATGCGGGGACGCCCTTTCGATCAGGTACGGGTACCGACGAGTACTCGAAACCTGCCGGCAGTACCGGAAAAAAGGGTTTCTGCTTTAATTTCAACAGGGGAAAATGTACTAGACCCCAGGGATCGTGTAAATTCAAGCATGAATGTAGTGGTTGTGGGTCGTCCCATCCTGAGTCCTCGTGCAGAGCCAGAACGGGTGATAATGGGGGGAGAGGAGGTGCCAAACAGGTCTAATATAGTCCGAGGGGCGCCTTTACCTACCCCGATTGATACCCTGGCGATGATTCCCTGGCTCAGTGAATACCCGGATCGTACTTCTGCTGGGGTGCTGCGGAACGGGTTTTCGTATGGTTTCCGCATCCCGGTAGGGGACTTTCAGGGTGCGGGAAAGTGTAAAAATCAACTTTCCGTCCTGCAGCATACGACCGTGGTACAGGATAAGATCCGAAAAGAGGTGACTCGAGGTCGGGTCGCCGGCCCGTTTAGTGTACCCCCGGTCCAGAATTTTGTTTGTTCTCCCTTAGGGGTAGTCCCCAAGAAAGACCCCGGTGAGTTCCGACTGATTCACAATTTATCAGCTCTGCGAGGTCTTTCCGTAAATGATGCAATCAATCCAGAAGTGTGTTCGGTGCGGTACGCATCCTTCGATGAGACAGTAGCCATTTTGAATCGCCTGGGGCCCGGGGCGCTGATGGCGAAGTCAGATATCGAGTCAGCGTTCCGATTGCTCCCGGTACACCCAGACGACCAGCGTCTCCTGGGATTCAGGTTTCAGGGTTGTTATTACATGGATAGGTGTATGCCAATGGGGTGCTCTATATCCTGTGCTTATTTCGAGAAATTCAGTAGTTTTCTACAATGGGTCTTCACAAAGAAAACGGGTTTCCAAGATGTAATGCACTACCTTGATGATTTCCTGTTTCTTGGGGCGGCCGGGGATCTTGAATGTGGCCGGGCCTTGGCCGAATTTTGTGTGTTAATGAAACAGTTTGGTGTGCCATTGGCGCCGGGTAAAATAGTGGGTCCTACGACTTGCCTCGAGTTTCTGGGGATCGAGTTGGACTCCATTGAAGGGTGTTTCCGTTTGCCAGCGGAGAAAGTGTTGAAGTTCAGGGCTGCGCTTCAAATGTGTATAAATGCATCAAAAGTTACGCTGCAACAATTACAGCAGTTGGTGGGACAGTTGAATTTTGCCCTGAGGGTAATACCAATGGCCCGCCCCTTTTCCCGTTCAATTGCCCAAGCGATGGTCGGCCTTAAAGAGTGCCATCATCGCACGAGACTATCGGCCGAGATCCGCCAGGACATGCATATTTGGTTAGCATTTCTGGCGGACTTCAATGGTAGAATCGTCTGGAATGAACCAGCCGTGTCTTCTGAAGAGCTGGGGCTATGGACAGATTCAGCAGGAAGCATAGGTTTTGGCGCCATCTTCGGCACGAAATGGTCGGCACAAAGATGGCCGACATGGTGGCATGAGAATGGTCTGACGAGTAATATTGCTTTCCTGGAACTGTTTCCCATCTTGGTGGCCTTGAGAACATGGCCCGATGGGTTCAAGGATCACTCTGTCATATTTTGGTCTGACAATATGACCGTGGTCGAGTGCATCAATAGTCAGGCAGCACGTTGTAAACTGATTTTAAGACTGCTTAAGGAAATTGTTTTACTATGTATGCAATTGAACGTGCTATTCAGAGCAAAGCATGTGCCGGGGGTGATGAATCAGGCGGCTGACGCACTGTCTCGTTTTCAAATGCAGGCTTTTTCGGGTTTCCTCCCCTCAGCGGACCCAGAGCCGGCACCCTTTCCCGAAGCTCTCTGGTCTCTCGGTGCCCCGAACTTCGTCACCTCGTGGGAGAGAGTCTAGCACCAAGGACGAGGAAGGCATACGAAGGGGCGTTTCGGGCCTATTTAGCCTTTTTGGGGAGTGATAGAGAGCGACTTTGGGGTCACGAGGAAGGGGTAGTGAATTTCCTGATGTCCTTACGTAGGGCTGGGAAGTCGGTGGCTACGGCCCAGAGGCATCGTGCTGCCATTTCCTTTGTTGCCAGAGCGCACGCTATCCAGGACCCAACAGCGTCTTTCGTTGTACAGAAAGCGCTGCGTGGGTGGCAACGCCTTGAGGGTCGCAGAGTAGATGTAAGGCACCCGATAGGTTTGGATAGATTGTCCCAGTTGTTGGCCACACTCCCGGCCACATGTTCATCTCAGTTTGAGGCGGTGCTGTTCCGAGCCGCTTTTACGCTAGCATTTCACGGAGCAATGCGCGTAAGCGAACTAGTTGCAAGGAACAAACTGGATGTGGCAGGGGGTTTGTGCCAGGAACACGTTCAGATCAGGGGAGAAACAATGACTGTCTCCTTTGTAAAATCCAAGACTGATCAAGATGGGATGGGTGACTGCGTCATCATACGCAGGATTCCTGGGTCCTCCATGTGTCCGGTAAAGTGTTTAGAGGATTACCTAGCACGAAGGGTGGCATCATGGGGGGGGACTTTGTTAAGACACGCTGACGCCACCCCACTGACGAAATTTCAGTTTCAGCGGGTGCTTGCGATGTCAATTGCCGCTGCGGGCTTGAACCCGGGCGAATTTGGGACCCATTCCTTTCGGATAGGGGCTGCGACGGAAGCTACAGCCAGGGGTCTTAATGTTGAGCAAGTGAAACGAGTGGGGCGTTGGTCCTCCAATTGTTACAAAAGATACGTGCGGTTGCACATGTTGTGAAGCTGTAATAATGTACTCACGCTTCTTGTTTTTGTTTGGTTTTCAGTTACGCAAGCCTACGAGGCGGGGCGGACTATGCAGTCGACCCTACACCGGGCCAGCGGTCAGACATCACCGGCTGTGAAAAAGGAGGTGTGGGTCGTGGGCCACTCATACGTGAGGCGTGCCGCAGACGTATTCAAAGCAGGTGACATGATTCACGTAGCTGGGGAATACGGGTACAGGATGTCCTTCTACGGAAGGGGCGGTCTCTGTATTGACCAGTTTCAAACATTTTTCGAGGGTTTGTTAGGGCGGACAAGGTCACCGCCGTCTATAGTTATAGTGCATGTTGGGGGTAATGATTTGGTCACCATCGGTAGACGACTACTCCTGGAGGCAATGCTTTCCACCGTAAGTTGGTTGGCGAGGAGAGTTCCGGGGTGCACGATTGCATGGTCCCATTTGATTCCACGAAAGGTGTGGCGGGGGGCTATCTCTATTCCTGCTTTGAACCATTCTGTTAGAAAGCTTAACAATAAAGTGAGTAGGTTGTTCCGTTCCAGGGCATTGCATTCTATTTCTCATGGCTGTATTAATGATGACAGTATGTATTCGGGGGATGGTGTGCATTTGTCGTGGGTGGGGAATGAGTTACTCTTGGGAGACTTCTTAGCATGGTTAAAATCGTTGAAACATGACCTTTAGGTAGGAGTTGTGTGGGGGGTCCGGATAGCCGGTCAACTATCCGGCCTGTGGCGGTAAGGTCATGATCGGTGAGCACTAATTGGAAGATCCCTATGAGTGGGCGTCACCCAACACGGATGGGAGCGCTCGGGGGAGGTGGCCTTTGGCCCCTCAACGGGGAGGCGGTCCCTTCTAAGGATGGGTCGCCGAAAGAAGAGGAAAGGCGGTCAAGGCCCCTTCCTGTGTAGGAGGGGTTACAGCCCCCTCCTGGGGAATTTCCCGGGGCCAGTGACATCTGCGACGGCAGATGCGGTAAGTTGTGTGGGGTTGGGGGGAGGTCTACGATACCTTCTAGATACCTCACACGAGTCTTCGAACGACCTTTAACTGGCGTCGAGTTGATAAGTGCCCCCGTCAAGTCAAGGGAAATTGGTAGTAGTTGCACTTGAGTACGCCTCAGTGCTGTCGCCCCTCCAAGTGGGGGGGGTATGTCTGGTTAGGGATCTTGACACCGGTTACGACCTTGCCGTTGGCCCTTAAACGTTAGGATGTACAATTTCAATATTTCAAGTAAATGTTTTGTAGGATGTTAGTTCGGCTAGGAGAACCTCTGTATTAGAGAATCTGTTAAGGTTAGCCAAACATCGCAATGTGGTATGAAATTGTACATTAATGTTTAAAATGTTTATAATTTTTTGTTTTAATAAATACGGCCGGGAGGGTCACTCCCTCCCACTTCCAAAAACTTCAAGAACTGTTTCCGGTTTCCCTCCTTTGGGGATTGTGTTGAGAGGGGGTGGCGGGTATCTCAGCCATATGGAAAGGGGCGACCACTCGGTCCCCCCGAACGTATGGCAGAGTGCCTCGATCCCCCCGGGAAGCCATTTTGGGCGGGAGGCGCGTCTCGGCTGGTATGCCCGAAGCGGCGTAGCCGGGGCGCGCTTTTTCCCGCCCTAGAGTGGGCTGGCCTAGACACTGACGCGGCTGGCCACGCCCTCGGGGCAGGCAGGGGCGGGTTTACGCCCGCCCTGAAGACGGATAAAAGGAGAAGCAAGACCAGAAGACATCCTCTTGTTCCTGTGCTCTGAAGCTGCACCTCCTCGCTGCACGTGAGCTCGAGACGGAACGAAGAGCCATTTTTGACCCACCCACCAGCCCCTGATGACAGCAAGTGGTTTTGAACAAAGTTAATGGATAACTCTGATTTTCGTTTACAGGTTGTGGTATTATCGTGATGATTTTGAGTATGTAATAAAGAATGTCGATTTGTGGTACGTTTTGCAAATAAAGAAATTCTGCTTTAGTGTTCATTGGTAGCATGCTTTTAATGAAAGTATAGTTGCTACTGTGATTTTAGTTTAGTCATTTAGTTAGCATTGTCGTATTTATTTTGGTCGGGCGGTAAGGTCATGATCGGTGAGCACTAATTGGAAGATCCCTATGAGTGGGCGTCACCCAACACGGATGGGAGCGCTCGGGGGAGGTGGCCTTTGGCCCCTCAACGGGGAGGCGGTCCCTTCTAAGGATGGGTCGCCGAAAGAAGAGGAAAGGCGGTCAAGGCCCCTTCCTGTGTAGGAGGGGTTACAGCCCCCTCCTGGGGAATTTCCCAGGGCCAGTGACATCTGCGACGGCAGATGCGGTAAGTTGTGTGGGGTTGGGGGGAGGTCTACGATACCTTCTAGATACCTCACACGAGTCTTCGAACGACCTTTAACTGGCGTCGAGTTGATAAGTGCCCCCGTCAAGTCAAGGGAAATTGGTAGTAGTTGCACTTGAGTACGCCTCAGTGCTGTCGCCCCTCCAAGTGGGGGGGGTATGTCTGGTTAGGGATCTTGACACCGGTTACGACCTTGCCGTTGGCCCTTAAACGTTAGGATGTACAATTTCAATATTTCAAGTAAATGTTTTGTAGGATGTTAGTTCGGCTAGGAGAACCTCTGTATTAGAGAATCTGTTAAGGTTAGCCAAACATCGCAATGTGGTATGAAATTGTACATTAATGTTTAAAATGTTTATAATTTTTTGTTTTAATAAATACGGCCGGGAGGGTCACTCCCTCCCACTTCCAAAAACTTCAAGAACTGTTTCCGGTTTCCCTCCTTTGGGGATTGTGTTGAGAGGGGGTGGCGGGTATCTCAGCCATATGAAAATCACTTTAAACATGCTAATTTTAGCTCTAACACTGATGATCCACCTACAAATGTGAACTGACGTTCAAAAATAAAACATTTGAAAACGGACCATTTTCCACATTTCTGAAGCATGACGTAATGGGGGGGTGTTATCTCTTTTGTCGAAAATCAGCCGTTTTTGCTCGAACATTAAATGCCTCCAAATGGTATTTAATTAACTTCCCGGGGTGAAGAAACCCTTTTTGAGAACTCAGAGTGAGTAAATTGGCCATTTTCATGCACTTTTAACCATTCCATAAATCTTGTGTTTTGGGCCCCTGGAAGCATGAAAATCACTTTAAACATGCTAATTTTAGCTCTAACACTGATGATCCACCTACAAATGTGAACTGACGTTCAAAAATAAAACATTTGAAAACGGACCATTTTCCACATTTCTGAAGCATGACGTAATGGGGGGGTGTTATCTCTTTTGTCGAAAATCAGCCGTTTTTGCTCGAACATTAAATGCCTCCAAATGGTATTTAATTAACTTCCCGGGGTGAAGAAACCCTTTTTGAGAACTCAGAGTGAGTAAATTGGCCATTTTCATGCACTTTTAACCATTCCATAAATCTTGTGTTTTGGGCCCCTGGAAGCATGAAAATCACTTTAAACATGCTAATTTTAGCTCTAACACTGATGATCCACCTACAAATGTGAACTGACGTTCAAAAATAAAACATTTGAAAACGGACCATTTTCCACATTTCTGAAGCATGACGTAATGGGGGGGTGTTATCTCTTTTGTCGAAAATCAGCCGTTTTTGCTCGAACATTAAATGCCTCCAAATGGTATTTAATTAACTTCCCGGGGTGAAGAAACCCTTTTTGAGAACTCAGAGTGAGTAAATTGGCCATTTTCATGCACTTTTAACCATTCCATAAATCTTGTGTTTTGGGCCCCTGGAAGCATGAAAATCACTTTAAACATGCTAATTTTAGCTCTAACACTGATGATCCACCTACAAATGTGAACTGACGTTCAAAAATAAAACATTTGAAAACGGACCATTTTCCACATTTCTGAAGCATGACGTAATGGGGGGGTGTTATCTCTTTTGTCGAAAATCAGCCGTTTTTGCTCGAACATTAAATGCCTCCAAATGGTATTTAATTAACTTCCCGAGCCCCTGGAAGCATGAAAATCACTTTAAACATGCTAATTTTAGCTCTAACACTGATGATCCACCTACAAATGTGAACTGACGTTCAAAAATAAAACATTTGAAAACGGACCATTTTCCACATTTCTGAAGCATGACGTAATGGGGGGGTGTTATCTCTTTTGTCGAAAATCAGCCGTTTTTGCTCGAACATTAAATGCCTCCAAATGGTATTTAATTAACTTCCCGGGGTGAAGAAACCCTTTTTGAGAACTTAGAGTGAGTAAATTGGCCATTTTCATGCACTTTTAACCATTCCATAAATCTTGTGTTTTGGGCCCCTGGAAGCATGAAAATCACTTTAAACATGCTAATTTTAGCTCTAACACTGATGATCCACCTACAAATGTGAACTGACGTTCAAAAATAAAACATTTGAAAACGGACCATTTTCCACATTTCTGAAGCATGACGTAATGGGGGGGTGTTATCTCTTTTGTCGAAAATCAGCCGTTTTTGCTCGAACATTAAATGCCTCCAAATGGTATTTAATTAACTTCCCGGGGTGAAGAAACCCTTTTTGAGAACTCAGAGTGAGTAAATTGGCCATTTTCATGCACTTTTAACCATTCCATAAATCTTGTGTTTTGGGCCCCTGGAAGCATGAAAATCACTTTAAACATGCTAATTTTAGCTCTAACACTGATGATCCACCTACAAATGTGAACTGACGTTCAAAAATAAAACATTTGAAAACGGACCATTTTCCACATTTCTGAAGCATGACGTAATGGGGGGGTGTTATCTCTTTTGTCGAAAATCAGCCGTTTTTGCTCGAACATTAAATGCCTCCAAATGGTATTTAATTAACTTCCCGGGGTGAAGAAACCCTTTTTGAGAACTCAGAGTGAGTAAATTGGCCATTTTCATGCACTTTTAACCATTCCATAAATCTTGTGTTTTGGGCCCCTGGAAGCATGAAAATCACTTTAAACATGCTAATTTTAGCTCTAACACTGATGATCCACCTACAAATGTGAACTGACGTTCAAAAATAAAACATTTGAAAACGGACCATTTTCCACATTTCTGAAGCATGACGTAATGGGGGGGTGTTATCTCTTTTGTCGAAAATCAGCCGTTTTTGCTCGAACATTAAATGCCTCCAAATGGTATTTAATTAACTTCCCGGGGTGAAGAAACCCTTTTTGAGAACTCAGAGTGAGTAAATTGGCCATTTTCATGCACTTTTAACCATTCCATAAATCTTGTGTTTTGGGCCCCTGGAAGCATGAAAATCACTTTAAACATGCTAATTTTAGCTCTAACACTGATGATCCACCTACAAATGTGAACTGACGTTCAAAAATAAAACATTTGAAAACGGACCATTTTCCACATTTCTGAAGCATGACGTAATGGGGGGGTGTTATCTCTTTTGTCGAAAATCAGCCGTTTTTGCTCGAACATTAAATGCCTCCAAATGGTATTTAATTAACTTCCCGAGCCCCTGGAAGCATGAAAATCACTTTAAACATGCTAATTTTAGCTCTAACACTGATGATCCACCTACAAATGTGAACTGACGTTCAAAAATAAAACATTTGAAAACGGACCATTTTCCACATTTCTGAAGCATGACGTAATGGGGGGGTGTTATCTCTTTTGTCGAAAATCAGCCGTTTTTGCTCGAACATTAAATGCCTCCAAATGGTATTTAATTAACTTCCCGGGGTGAAGAAACCCTTTTTGAGAACTCAGAGTGAGTAAATTGGCCATTTTCATGCACTTTTAACCATTCCATAAATCTTGTGTTTTGGGCCCCTGGAAGCATGAAAATCACTTTAAACATGCTAATTTTAGCTCTAACACTGATGATCCACCTACAAATGTGAACTGATGTTCAAAAATAAAACATTTGAAAACTGACCATTTTCCACATTTCTGAAGCATGACGTAATGGGGGGGTGTTATCTCTTTTGTCGAAAATCAGCCGTTTTTGCTCGAACATTAAATGCCTCCAAATGGTATTTAATTAACTTCCCGGGGTGAAGAAACCCTTTTTGAGAACTCAGAGTGAGTAAATTGGCCATTTTCATGCACTTTTAACCATTCCATAAATCTTGTGTTTTGGGCCCCTGGAAGCATGAAAATCACTTTAAACATGCTAATTTTAGCTCTAACACTGATGATCCACCTACAAATGTGAACTGACGTTCAAAAATAAAACATTTGAAAACGGACCATTTTCCACATTTCTGAAGCATGACGTAATGGGGGGGTGTTATCTCTTTTGTCGAAAATCAGTCGTTTTTGCTCGAACATTAAATGCCTCCAAATGGTATTTAATTAACTTCCCGGGGTGAAGAAACCCTTTTTGAGAACTCAGAGTGAGTAAATTGGCCATTTTCATGCACTTTTAACCATTCCATAAATCTTGTGTTTTGGGCCCCTGGAAGCATGAAAATCACTTTAAACATGCTAATTTTAGCTCTAACACTGATGATCCACCTACAAATGTGAACTGACGTTCAAAAATAAAACATTTGAAAACGGACCATTTTCCACATTTCTGAAGCATGACGTAATGGGGGGGTGTTATCTCTTTTGTCGAAAATCAGCCGTTTTTGCTCGAACAATAAATGCCTCCAAATGGTATTTAATTAACTTCCTGGGGTGAAGAAACCCTTTTTGAGAACTCAGAGTGAGTAAATTGGCCATTTTCATGCACTTTTAACCATTCCATAAATCTTGTGTTTTGGGCCCCTGGAAGCATGAAAATCACTTTAAAGATGCTAATTTTAGCTCTAACACTGATGATCCACCTACAAATGTGAACTGACGTTCAAAAATAAAACATTTGAAAACGGACCATTTTCCACATTTCTGAAGCATGACGTAATGGGGGGGTGTTATCTCTTTTGTCGAAAATCAGCCGTTTTTGCTCGAACATTAAATGCCTCCAAATGGTATTTAATTAACTTCCCGAGCCCCTGGAAGCATGAAAATCACTTTAAACATGCTAATTTTAGCTCTAACACTGATGATCCACCTACAAATGTGAACTGACGTTCAAAAATAAAACATTTGAAAACGGACCATTTTCCACATTTCTGAAGCATGACGTAATGGGGGGGTGTTATCTCTTTTGTCGAAAATCAGCCGTTTTTGCTCGAACATTAAATGCCTCCAAATGGTATTTAATTAACTTCCCGAGCCCCTGGAAGCATGAAAATCACTTTAAACATGCAAATTTTAGCTCTAACACTGATGATCCACCTACAAATGTGAACTGACGTTCAAAAATAAAACATTTGAAAACGGACCATTTTCCACATTTCTGAAGCATGACGTAATGGGGGGGTGTTATCTCTTTTGTCGAAAATCAGCCATGTTTGCTCGAACATTAAATGCCTCCAAATGGTATTTAATTAACTTCCCGAGCCCCTGGAAGCATGAAAATCACTTTAAACATGCTAATTTTAGCTCTAACACTGATGATCCACCTACAAATGTGAACTGACGTTCAAAAATAAAACATTTGAAAACGGACCATTTTCCACATTTCTGAAGCATGACGTAATGGGGGGGTGTTATCTCTTTTGTCGAAAATCAGCCATTTTTGCTCGAACATTAAATGCCTCCAAATGGTATTTAATTAACTTCCCGAGCCCCTGGAAGCATGAAAATCACTTTAAACATGCTAATTTTAGCTCTAACACTGATGATCCACCTACAAATGTGAACTGACGTTCAAAAATAAAACATTTGAAAACGGACCATTTTCCACATTTCTGAAGCATGACGTAATGGGGGGGTGTTATCTCTTTTGTCGAAAATCAGCCGTTTTTGCTCGGACATTAAATGCCTCCAAATGGTATTTAATTAACTTCCCGGGGTGAAGAAACCCTTTTTGAGAACTCAGAGTGAGTAAATTGGCCATTTTCATGCACTTTTAACCATTCCATAAATCTTGTGTTTTGGGCCCCTGGAAGCATGAAAATCACTTTAAACATGCTAATTTTAGCTCTAACACTGATGATCCACCTACAAATGTGAACTGACGTTCAAAAATTAAACATTTGAAAACGGACCATTTTCCACATTTCTGAAGCATGACATAATGGGGGGGTGTTATCTCTTTTGTCGAAAATCAGCCGTTTTTGCTCGAACATTAAATGCCTCCAAATGGTATTTAATTAACTTCCCGGGGTGAAGAAACCCTTTTTGAGAACTCAGAGTGAGTAAATTGGCCATTTTCATGCACTTTTAACCATTCCATAAATCTTGTGTTTTGGGCCCCTGGAAGCATGAAAATCACTTTAAACATGCTAATTTTAGCTCTAACACTGATGATCCACCTACAAATGTGAACTGACGTTCAAAAATAAAACATTTGAAAACGGACCATTTTCCACATTTCTGAAGCATGACGTAATGGGGGGGTGTTGTCTCTTTTGTCGAAAATCAGCCGTTTTTGCTCGAACATTAAATGCCTCCAAATGGTATTTAATTAACTTCCCGAGCCTCTGGAAGCATGAAAATCACTTTAAACATGCTAATTTTAGCTCTAACACTGATGATCCACCTACAAATGTGAACTGACGTTCAAAAATAAAACATTTGAAAACGGACCATTTTCCACATTTCTGAAGCATGACGTAATGGGGGGGTGTTATCTCTTTTGTCGAAAATCAGCCGTTTTTGCTCGAACATTAAATGCCTCCAAATGGTATTTAATTAACTTCCCGAGCCCCTGGAAGCATGAAAATCACTTTAAACATGCTAATTTTAGCTCTAACACTGATGATCCACCTACAAATGTGAACTGACGTTCAAAAATAAAACATTTGAAAACGGACCATTTTCCACATTTCTGAAGCATGACGTAATGGGGGGGTGTTATCTCTTTTGTCGAAAATCAGCCGTTTTTGCTCGGACATTAAATGCCTCCAAATGGTATTTAATTAACTTCCCGGGGTGAAGAAACCCTTTTTGAGAACTCAGAGTGAGTAAATTGGCCATTTTCATGCACTTTTAACCATTCCATAAATCTTGTGTTTTGGGCCCCTGGAAGCATGAAAATCACTTTAAACATGCTAATTTTAGCTCTAACACTGATGATCCACCTACAAATGTGAACTGACGTTCAAAAATAAAACATTTGAAAACGGACCATTTTCCACATTTCTGAAGCATGACGTAATGGGGGGGTGTTATCTCTTTTGTCGAAAATCAGCCGTTTTTGCTCGAACATTAAATGCCTCCAAATGGTATTTAATTAACTTCCCGAGCCCCTGGAAGCATGAAAATCACTTTAAACATGCTAATTTTAGCTCTAACACTGATGATCCACCTACAAATGTGAACTGACGTTCAAAAATAAAACATTTGAAAACGGACCATTTTCCACATTTCTGAAGCATGACGTAATGGGGGGGTGTTATCTCTTTTGTCGAAAATCAGCCGTTTTTGCTCGAACATTAAATGCCTCCAAATGGTATTTAATTAACTTCCCGAGCACCTGGAAGCATGAAAATCACTTTAAACATGCTAATTTTAGCTCTAACACTGATGATCCACCTACAAATGTGAACTGACGTTCAAAAATAAAACATTTGAAAACGGACCATTTTCCACATTTCTGAAGCATGACGTAATGGGGGGGTGTTATCTCTTTTGTCGAAAATCAGCCGTTTTTGCTCGAACATTAAATGCCTCCAAATGGTATTTAATTAACTTCCCGGGGTGAAGAAACCCTTTTTGAGAACTCAGAGTGAGTAAATTGGCCATTTTCATGCACTTTTAACCATTCCATAAATCTTGTGTTTTGGGCCCCTGGAAGCATGAAAATCACTTTAAACATGCTAATTTTAGCTCTAACACTGATGATCCACCTACAAATGTGAACTGACGTTCAAAAATAAAACATTTGAAAACGGACCATTTTCCACATTTCTGAAGCATGACGTAATGGGGGGGTGTTATCTCTTTTGTCGAAAATCAGCCGTTTTTGCTCGAACATTAAATGCCTCCAAATGGTATTTAATTAACTTCCCGGGGTGAAGAAACCCTTTTTGAGAACTCAGAGTGAGTAAATTGGCCATTTTCATGCACTTTTAACCATTCCATAAATCTTGTGTTTTGGGCCCCTGGAAGCATGAAAATCACTTTAAACATGCTAATTTTAGCTCTAACACTGATGATCCACCTACAAATGTGAACTGACGTTCAAAAATAAAACATTTGAAAACGGACCATTTTCCACATTTCTGAAGCATGACGTAATGGGGGGGTGTTATCTCTTTTGTCGAAAATCAGCCGTTTTTGCTCGAACATTAAATGCCTCCAAATGGTATTTAATTAACTTCCTGGGGTGAAGAAACCCTTTTTGAGAACTCAGAGTGAGTAAATTGGCCATTTTCATGCACTTTTAACCATTCCATAAATCTTGTGTTTTGGGCCCCTGGAAGCATGAAAATCACTTTAAACATGCTAATTTTAGCTCTAACACTGATGATCCACCTACAAATGTGAACTGACGTTCAAAAATAAAACATTTGAAAACGGACCATTTTCCACATTTCTGAAGCATGACGTAATGGGGGGGTGTTATCTCTTTTGTCGAAAATCAGCCGTTTTTGCTCGAACATTAAATGCCTCCAAATGGTATTTAATTAACTTCCCGGGGTGAAGAAACCCTTTTTGAGAACTCAGAGTGAGTAAATTGGCCATTTTCATGCACTTTTAACCATTCCATAAATCTTGTGTTTTGGGCCCCTGGAAGCATGAAAATCACTTTAAACATGCTAATTTTAGCTCTAACACTGATGATCCACCTACAAATGTGAACTGACGTTCAAAAATAAAACATTTGAAAACGGACCATTTTCCACATTTCTGAAGCATGACGTAATGGGGGGGTGTTATCTCTTTTGTCGAAAATCAGCCGTTTTTGCTCGAACATTAAATGCCTCCAAATGGTATTTAATTAACTTCCCGGGGTGAAGAAACCCTTTTTGAGAACTCAGAGTGAGTAAATTGGCCATTTTCATGCACTTTTAACCATTCCATAAATCTTGTGTTTTGGGCCCCTGGAAGCATGAAAATCACTTTAAACATGCTAATTTTAGCTCTAACACTGATGATCCACCTACAAATGTGAACTGACGTTCAAAAATAAAACATTTGAAAACGGACCATTTTCCACATTTCTGAAGCATGACGTAATGGGGGGGTGTTATCTCTTTTGTCGAAAATCAGCCGTTTTTGCTCGAACATTAAATGCCTCCAAATGGTATTTAATTAACTTCCCGAGCCCCTGGAAGCATGAAAATCACTTTAAACATGCTAATTTTAGCTCTAACACTGATGATCCACCTACAAATGTGAACTGACGTTCAAAAATAAAACATTTGAAAACGGACCATTTTCCACATTTCTGAAGCATGACGTAATGGGGGGGGTGTTATCTCTTTTGTCGAAAATCAGCCGTTTTTGCTCGAACATTAAATGCCTCCAAATGGTATTTAATTAACTTCCCGGGGTGAAGAAACCCTTTTTGAGAACTCAGAGTGAGTAAATTGGCCATTTTCATGCACTTTTAACCATTCCATAAATCTTGTGTTTTGGGCCCCTGGAAGCATGAAAATCACTTTAAACATGCTAATTTTAGCTCTAACACTGATGATCCACCTACAAATGTGAACTGACGTTCAAAAATAAAACATTTGAAAACTGACCATTTTCCACATTTCTGAAGCATGACGTAATGGGGGGGTGTTATCTCTTTTGTCGAAAATCAGCCGTTTTTGCTCGAACATTAAATGCCTCCAAATGGTATTTAATTAACTTCCCGGGGTGAAGAAACCCTTTTTGAGAACTCAGAGTGAGTAAATTGGCCATTTTCATGCACTTTTAACCATTCCATAAATCTTGTGTTTTGGGCCCCTGGAAGCATGAAAATCACTTTAAACATGCTAATTTTAGCTCTAACACTGATGATCCACCTACAAATGTGAACTGACGTTCAAAAATAAAACATTTGAAAACGGACCATTTTCCACATTTCTGAAGCATGACGTAATGGGGGGGTGTTATCTCTTTTGTCGAAAATCAGCCGTTTTTGCTCGAACATTAAATGCCTCCAAATGGTATTTAATTAACTTCCCGGGGTGAAGAAACCCTTTTTGAGAACTCAGAGTGAGTAAATTGGCCATTTTCATGCACTTTTAACCATTCCATAAATCTTGTGTTTTGGGCCCCTGGAAGCATGAAAATCACTTTAAACATGCTAATTTTAGCTCTAACACTGATGATCCACCTACAAATGTGAACTGACGTTCAAAAATAAAACATTTGAAAACGGACCATTTTCCACATTTCTGAAGCATGACGTAATGGGGGGGTGTTATCTCTTTTGTCGAAAATCAGCCGTTTTTGCTCGAACAATAAATGCCTCCAAATGGTATTTAATTAACTTCCCGGGGTGAAGAAACCCTTTTTGAGAACTCAGAGTGAGTAAATTGGCCATTTTCATGCACTTTTAACCATTCCATAAATCTTGTGTTTTGGGCCCCTGGAAGCATGAAAATCACTTTAAACATGCTAATTTTAGCTCTAACACTGATGATCCACCTACAAATGTGAACTGACGTTCAAAAATAAAACATTTGAAAACGGACCATTTTCCACATTTCTGAAGCATGACGTAATGGGGGGGTGTTATCTCTTTTGTCGAAAATCAGCCGTTTTTGCTCGAACATTAAATGCCTCCAAATGGTATTTAATTAACTTCCCGAGCCCCTGGAAGCATGAAAATCACTTTAAACATGCTAATTTTAGCTCTAACACTGATGATCCACCTACAAATGTGAACTGACGTTCAAAAATAAAACATTTGAAAACGGACCATTTTCCACATTTCTGAAGCATGACGTAATGGGGGGGTGTTATCTCTTTTGTCGAAAATCAGCCGTTTTTGCTCGAACATTAAATGCCTCCAAATGGTATTTAATTAACTTCCCGAGCCCCTGGAAGCATGAAAATCACTTTAAACATGCTAATTTTAGCTCTAACACTGATGATCCACCTACAAATGTGAACTGACGTTCAAAAATAAAACATTTGAAAACAGACCATTTTCCACATTTCTGAAGCATGACGTAATGGGGGGGTGTTATCTCTTTTGTCGAAAATCAGCCGTTTTTGCTCGAACATTAAATGCCTCCAAATGGTATTTAATTAACTTCCCGAGCCCCTGGAAGCATGAAAATCACTTTAAACATGCTAATTTTAGCTCTAACACTGATGATCCACCTACAAATGTGAACTGACGTTCAAAAATAAAACATTTGAAAACGGACCATTTTCCACATTTCTGAAGCATGACGTAATGGGGGGGTGTTATCTCTTTTGTCGAAAATCAGCCGTTTTTGCTCGAACATTAAATGCCTCCAAATGGTATTTAATTAACTTCCCGAGCCCCTGGAAGCATGAAAATCACTTTAAACATGCTAATTTTAGCTCTAACACTGATGATCCACCTACAAATGTGAACTGACGTTCAAAAATAAAACATTTGAAAACGGACCATTTTCCACATTTCTGAAGCATGACGTAATGGGGGGGTGTTATCTCTTTTGTCGAAAATCAGCCGTTTTTGCTCGGACATTAAATGCCTCCAAATGGTATTTAATTAACTTCCCGGGGTGAAGAAACCCTTTTTGAGAACTCAGAGTGAGTAAATTGGCCATTTTCATGCACTTTTAACCATTCCATAAATCTTGTGTTTTGGGCCCCTGGAAGCATGAAAATCACTTTAAACATGCTAATTTTAGCTCTAACACTGATGATCCACCTACAAATGTGAACTGACGTTCAAAAATAAAACATTTGAAAACGGACCATTTTCCACATTTCTGAAGCATGACGTAATGGGGGGGTGTTATCTCTTTTGTCGAAAATCAGCCGTTTTTGCTCGAACATTAAATGCCTCCAAATGGTATTTAATTAACTTCCCGAGCCCCTGGAAGCATGAAAATCACTTTAAACATGCTAATTTTAGCTCTAACACTGATGATCCACCTACAAATGTGAACTGACGTTCAAAAATAAAACATTTGAAAACGGACCATTTTCCACATTTCTGAAGCATGACGTAATGGGGGGGTGTTATCTCTTTTGTCGAAAATCAGCCGTTTTTGCTCGAACATTAAATGCCTCCAAATGGTATTTAATTAACTTCCCGAGCCCCTGGAAGCATGAAAATCACTTTAAACATGCTAATTTTAGCTCTAACACTGATGATCCACCTACAAATGTGAACTGACGTTCAAAAATAAAACATTTGAAAACGGACCATTTTCCACATTTCTGAAGCATGACGTAATGGGGGGGTGTTATCTCTTTTGTCGAAAATCAGCCGTTTTTGCTCGAACATTAAATGCCTCCAAATGGTATTTAATTAACTTCCCGGGGTGAAGAAACCCTTTTTGAGAACTCAGAGTGAGTAAATTGGCCATTTTCATGCACTTTTAACCATTCCATAAATCTTGTGTTTTGGGCCCCTGGAAGCATGAAAATCACTTTAAACATGCTAATTTTAGCTCTAACACTGATGATCCACCTACAAATGTGAACTGACGTTCAAAAATAAAACATTTGAAAACGGACCATTTTCCACATTTCTGAAGCATGACGTAATGGGGGGGTGTTATCTCTTTTGTCGAAAATCAGCCGTTTTTGCTCGAACAATAAATGCCTCCAAATGGTATTTAATTAACTTCCCGGGGTGAAGAAACCCTTTTTGAGAACTCAGAGTGAGTAAATTGGCCATTTTCATGCACTTTTAACCATTCCATAAATCTTGTGTTTTGGGCCCCTGGAAGCATGAAAATCACTTTAAACATGCTAATTTTAGCTCTAACACTGATGATCCACCTACAAATGTGAACTGACGTTCAAAAATAAAACATTTGAAAACGGACCATTTTCCACATTTCTGAAGCATGACGTAATGGGGGGGTGTTATCTCTTTTGTCGAAAATCAGCCGTTTTTGCTCGAACATTAAATGCCTCCAAATGGTATTTAATTAACTTCCCGAGCCCCTGGAAGCATGAAAATCACTTTAAACATGCTAATTTTAGCTCTAACACTGATGATCCACCTACAAATGTGAACTGACGTTCAAAAATAAAACATTTGAAAACGGACCATTTTCCACATTTCTGAAGCATGACGTAATGGGGGGGGGTTATCTCTTTTGTCGAAAATCAGCCGTTTTTGCTCGAACATTAAATGCCTCCAAATGGTATTTAATTAACTTCCCGAGCCCCTGGAAGCATGAAAATCACTTTAAACATGCTAATTTTAGCTCTAACACTGATGATCCACCTACAAATGTGAACTGACGTTCAAAAATAAAACATTTGAAAACGGACCATTTTCCACATTTCTGAAGCATGACGTAATGGGGGGGTGTTATCTCTTTTGTCGAAAATCAGCCGTTTTTGCTCGAACATTAAATGCCTCCAAATGGTATTTAATTAACTTCCCGAGCCCCTGGAAGCATGAAAATCACTTTAAACATGCTAATTTTAGCTCTAACACTGATGATCCACCTACAAATGTGAACTGACGTTCAAAAATAAAACATTTGAAAACGGACCATTTTCCACATTTCTGAAGCATGACGTAATGGGGGGGTGTTATCTCTTTTGTCGAAAATCAGCCGTTTTTGCTCGAACATTAAATGCCTCCAAATGGTATTTAATTAACTTCCCGAGCCCCTGGAAGCATGAAAATCACTTTAAACATGCTAATTTTAGCTCTAACACTGATGATCCACCTACAAATGTGAACTGACGTTCAAAAATAAAACATTTGAAAACGGACCATTTTCCACATTTCTGAAGCATGACGTAATGGGGGGGTGTTATCTCTTTTGTCGAAAATCAGCCGTTTTTGCTCGGACATTAAATGCCTCCAAATGGTATTTAATTAACTTCCCGGGGTGAAGAAACCCTTTTTGAGAACTCAGAGTGAGTAAATTGGCCATTTTCATGCACTTTTAACCATTCCATAAATCTTGTGTTTTGGGCCCCTGGAAGCATGAAAATCACTTTAAACATGCTAATTTTAGCTCTAACACTGATGATCCACCTACAAATGTGAACTGACGTTCAAAAATAAAACATTTGAAAACGGACCATTTTCCACATTTCTGAAGCATGACGTAATGGGGGGGTGTTATCTCTTTTGTCGAAAATCAGCCGTTTTTGCTCGAACATTAAATGCCTCCAAATGGTATTTAATTAACTTCCCGAGCCCCTGGAAGCATGAAAATCACTTTAAACATGCTAATTTTAGCTCTAACACTGATGATCCACCTACAAATGTGAACTGACGTTCAAAAATAAAACATTTGAAAACGGACCATTTTCCACATTTCTGAAGCATGACGTAATGGGGGGGTGTTATCTCTTTTGTCGAAAATCAGCCGTTTTTGCTCGAACATTAAATGCCTCCAAATGGTATTTAATTAACTTCCCGAGCCCCTGGAAGCATGAAAATCACTTTAAACATGCTAATTTTAGCTCTAACACTGATGATCCACCTACAAATGTGAACTGACGTTCAAAAATAAAACATTTGAAAACGGACCATTTTCCACATTTCTGAAGCATGACGTAATGGGGGGGTGTTATCTCTTTTGTCGAAAATCAGCCGTTTTTGCTCGAACATTAAATGCCTCCAAATGGTATTTAATTAACTTCCCGAGCCCCTGGAAGCATGAAAATCACTTTAAACATGCTAATTTTAGCTCTAACACTGATGATCCACCTACAAATGTGAACTGACGTTCAAAAATAAAACATTTGAAAACGGACCATTTTCCACATTTCTGAAGCATGACGTAATGGGGGGGTGTTATCTCTTTTGTCGAAAATCAGCCGTTTTTGCTCGAACATTAAATGCCTCCAAATGGTATTTAATTAACTTCCCGAGCCCCTGGAAGCATGAAAATCACTTTAAACATGCTAATTTTAGCTCTAACACTGATGATCCACCTACAAATGTGAACTGACGTTCAAAAATAAAACATTTGAAAACGGACCATTTTCCACATTTCTGAAGCATGACGTAATGGGGGGGGTGTTATCTCTTTTGTCGAAAATCAGCCGTTTTTGCTCGAACATTAAATGCCTCCAAATGGTATTTAATTAACTTCCCGAGCCCCTGGAAGCATGAAAATCACTTTAAACATGCTAATTTTAGCTCTAACACTGATGATCCACCTACAAATGTGAACTGACGTTCAAAAATAAAACATTTGAAAACGGACCATTTTCCACATTTCTGAAGCATGACGTAATGGGGGGGTGTTATCTCTTTTGTCGAAAATCAGCCGTTTTTGCTCGGACATTAAATGCCTCCAAATGGTATTTAATTAACTTCCCGGGGTGAAGAAACCCTTTTTGAGAACTCAGAGTGAGTAAATTGGCCATTTTCATGCACTTTTAACCATTCCATAAATCTTGTGTTTTGGGCCCCTGGAAGCATGAAAATCACTTTAAACATGCTAATTTTAGCTCTAACACTGATGATCCACCTACAAATGTGAACTGACGTTCAAAAATAAAACATTTGAAAACGGACCATTTTCCACATTTCTGAAGCATGACGTAATGGGGGGGTGTTATCTCTTTTGTCGAAAATCAGCCGTTTTTGCTCGAACATTAAATGCCTCCAAATGGTATTTAATTAACTTCCCGAGCCCCTGGAAGCATGAAAATCACTTTAAACATGCTAATTTTAGCTCTAACACTGATGATCCACCTACAAATGTGAACTGACGTTCAAAAATAAAACATTTGAAAACGGACCATTTTCCACATTTCTGAAGCATGACGTAATGGGGGGGTGTTATCTCTTTTGTCGAAAATCAGCCGTTTTTGCTCGAACATTAAATGCCTCCAAATGGTATTTAATTAACTTCCCGAGCCCCTGGAAGCATGAAAATCACTTTAAACATGCTAATTTTAGCTCTAACACTGATGATCCACCTACAAATGTGAACTGACGTTCAAAAATAAAACATTTGAAAACGGACCATTTTCCACATTTCTGAAGCATGACGTAATGGGGGGGTGTTATCTCTTTTGTCGAAAATCAGCCGTTTTTGCTCGAACATTAAATGCCTCCAAATGGTATTTAATTAACTTCCCGGGGTGAAGAAACCCTTTTTGAGAACTCAGAGTGAGTAAATTGGCCATTTTCATGCACTTTTAACCATTCCATAAATCTTGTGTTTTGGGCCCCTGGAAGCATGAAAATCACTTTAAACATGCTAATTTTAGCTCTAACACTGATGATCCACCTACAAATGTGAACTGACGTTCAAAAATAAAACATTTGAAAACGGACCATTTTCCACATTTCTGAAGCATGACGTAATGGGGGGGTGTTATCTCTTTTGTCGAAAATCAGCCGTTTTTGCTCGAACATTAAATGCCTCCAAATGGTATTTAATTAACTTCCCGGGGTAAAGAAACCCTTTTTGAGAACTCAGAGTGAGTAAATTGGCCATTTTCATGCACTTTTAACCATTCCATAAATCTTGTGTTTTGGGCCCCTGGAAGCATGAAAATCACTTTAAACATGCTAATTTTAGCTCTAACACTGATGATCCACCTACAAATGTGAACTGACGTTCAAAAATAAAACATTTGAAAACGGACCATTTTCCACATTTCTGAAGCATGACGTAATGGGGGGGGTGTTATCTCTTTTGTCGAAAATCAGCCGTTTTTGCTCGAACATTAAATGCCTCCAAATGGTATTTAATTAACTTCCCGGGGTGAAGAAACCCTTTTTGAGAACTCAGAGTGAGTAAATTGGCCATTTTCATGCACTTTTAACCATTCCATAAATCTTGTGTTTTGGGCCCCTGGAAGCATGAAAATCACTTTAAACATGCTAATTTTAGCTCTAACACTGATGATCCACCTACAAATGTGAACTGACGTTCAAAAATAAAACATTTGAAAACGGACCATTTTCCACATTTCTGAAGCATGACGTAATGGGGGGGTGTTATCTCTTTTGTCGAAAATCAGCCGTTTTTGCTCGAACATTAAATGCCTCCAAATGGTATTTAATTAACTTCCCGAGCCCCTGGAAGCATGAAAATCACTTTAAACATGCTAATTTTAGCTCTAACACTGATGATCCACCTACAAATGTGAACTGACGTTCAAAAATAAAACATTTGAAAACGGACCATTTTCCACATTTCTGAAGCATGACGTAATGGGGGGGTGTTATCTCTTTTGTCGAAAATCAGCCGTTTTTGCTCGAACATTAAATGACTCCAAATGGTATTTAATTAACTTCCCGAGCCCCTGGAAGCATGAAAATCACTTTAAACATGCTAATTTTAGCTCTAACACTGATGATCCACCTACAAATGTGAACTGACGTTCAAAAATAAAACATTTGAAAACGGACCATTTTCCACATTTCTGAAGCATGACGTAATGGGGGGGTGTTATCTCTTTTGTCGAAAATCAGCCGTTTTTGCTCGAACATTAAATGCCTCCAAATGGTATTTAATTAACTTCCCGAGCCCCTGGAAGCATGAAAATCACTTTAAACATGCTAATTTTAGCTCTAACACTGATGATCCACCTACAAATGTGAACTGACGTTCAAAAATAAAACATTTGAAAACGGACCATTTTCCACATTTCTGAAGCATGACGTAATGGGGGGGTGTTATCTCTTTTGTCGAAAATCAGCGGTTTTTGCTCGAACATTAAATGCCTCCAAATGGTATTTAATTAACTTCCCGAGCCCCTGGAAGCATGAAAATCACTTTAAACATGCTAATTTTAGCTCTAACACTGATGATCCACCTACAAATGTGAACTGACGTTCAAAAATAAAACATTTGAAAACGGACCATTTTCCACATTTCTGAAGCATGACGTAATGGGGGGGTGTTATCTCTTTTGTCGAAAATCAGCCGTTTTTGCTCGAACATTAAATGCCTCCAAATGGTATTTAATTAACTTCCCGAGCCCCTGGAAGCATGAAAATCACTTTAAACATGCTAATTTTAGCTCTAACACTGATGATCCACCTACAAATGTGAACTGACGTTCAAAAATAAAACATTTGAAAACGGACCATTTTCCACATTTCTGAAGCATGACGTAATGGGGGGGTGTTATCTCTTTTGTCGAAAATCAGCCGTTTTTGCTCGAACATTAAATGCCTCCAAATGGTATTTAATTAACTTCCCGAGCCCCTGGAAGCATGAAAATCACTTTAAACATGCTAATTTTAGCTCTAACACTGATGATCCACCTACAAATGTGAACTGACGTTCAAAAATAAAACATTTGAAAACGGACCATTTTCCACATTTCTGAAGCATGACGTAATGGGGGGGTGTTATCTCTTTTGTCGAAAATCAGCCGTTTTTGCTCGAACATTAAATACCTCCAAATGGTATTTAATTAACTTCCCGAGCCCCTGGAAGCATGAAAATCACTTTAAACATGCTAATTTTAGCTCTAACACTGATGATCCACCTACAAATGTGAACTGACGTTCAAAAATAAAACATTTGAAAACGGACCATTTTCCACATTTCTGAAGCATGACGTAATGGGGGGGTGTTATCTCTTTTGTCGAAAATCAGCCGTTTTTGCTCGAACATTAAATGCCTCCAAATGGTATTTAATTAACTTCCCGAGCCCCTGGAAGCATGAAAATCACTTTAAACATGCTAATTTTAGCTCTAACACTGATGATCCACCTACAAATGTGAACTGACGTTCAAAAATAAAACATTTGAAAACGGACCATTTTCCACATTTCTGAAGCATGACGTAATGGGGGGGTGTTATCTCTTTTGTCGAAAATCAGCCGTTTTTGCTCGAACATTAAATGCCTCCAAATGGTATTTAATTAACTTCCCGAGCCCCTGGAAGCATGAAAATCACTTTAAACATGCTAATTTTAGCTCTAACACTGATGATCCACCTACAAATGTGAACTGACGTTCAAAAATAAAACATTTGAAAACGGACCATTTTCCACATTTCTGAAGCATGACGTAATGGGGGGGTGTTATCTCTTTTGTCGAAAATCAGCCGTTTTTGCTCGAACATTAAATGCCTCCAAATGGTATTTAATTAACTTCCCGAGCCCCTGGAAGCATGAAAATCACTTTAAACATGCTAATTTTAGCTCTAACACTGATGATCCACCTACAAATGTGAACTGACGTTCAAAAATAAAACATTTGAAAACGGACCATTTTCCACATTTCTGAAGCATGACGTAATGGGGGGGTGTTATCTCTTTGTCGAAAATCAGCCGTTTTTGCTCGAACATTAAATGCCTCCAAATGGTATTTAATTAACTTCCCGAGCCCCTGGAAGCATGAAAATCACTTTAAACATGCTAATTTTAGCTCTAACACTGATGATCCACCTACAAATGTGAACTGACGTTCAAAAATAAAACATTTGAAAACGGACCATTTTCCACATTTCTGAAGCATGACGTAATGGGGGGGTGTTATCTCTTTTGTCGAAAATCAGCCGTTTTTGCTCGGACATTAAATGCCTCCAAATGGTATTTAATTAACTTCCCGGGGTGAAGAAACCCTTTTTGAGAACTCAGAGTGAGTAAATTGGCCATTTTCATGCACTTTTAACCATTCCATAAATCTTGTGTTTTGGGCCCCTGGAAGCATGAAAATCACTTTAAACATGCTAATTTTAGCTCTAACACTGATGATCCACCTACAAATGTGAACTGACGTTCAAAAATAAAACATTTGAAAACGGACCATTTTCCACATTTCTGAAGCATGACGTAATGGGGGGGTGTTATCTCTTTTGTCGAAAATCAGCCGTTTTTGCTCGAACATTAAATGCCTCCAAATGGTATTTAATTAACTTCCCGAGCCCCTGGAAGCATGAAAATCACTTTAAACATGCTAATTTTAGCTCTAACACTGATGATCCACCTACAAATGTGAACTGACGTTCAAAAATAAAACATTTGAAAACGGACCATTTTCCACATTTCTGAAGCATGACGTAATGGGGGGGTGTTATCTCTTTTGTCGAAAATCAGCCGTTTTTGCTCGAACATTAAATGCCTCCAAATGGTATTTAATTAACTTCCCGAGCCCCTGGAAGCATGAAAATCACTTTAAACATGCTAATTTTAGCTCTAACACTGATGATCCACCTACAAATGTGAACTGACGTTCAAAAATAAAACATTTGAAAACGGACCATTTTCCACATTTCTGAAGCATGACGTAATGGGGGGGTGTTATCTCTTTTGTCGAAAATCAGCCGTTTTTGCTCGAACATTAAATGCCTCCAAATGGTATTTAATTAACTTCCCGGGGTGAAGAAACCCTTTTTGAGAACTCAGAGTGAGTAAATTGGCCATTTTCATGCACTTTTAACCATTCCATAAATCTTGTGTTTTGGGCCCCTGGAAGCATGAAAATCACTTTAAACATGCTAATTTTAGCTCTAACACTGATGATCCACCTACAAATGTGAACTGACGTTCAAAAATAAAACATTTGAAAACGGACCATTTTCCACATTTCTGAAGCATGACGTAATGGGGGGGTGTTATCTCTTTTGTCGAAAATCAGCCGTTTTTGCTCGAACATTAAATGCCTCCAAATGGTATTTAATTAACTTCCCGGGGTAAAGAAACCCTTTTTGAGAACTCAGAGTGAGTAAATTGGCCATTTTCATGCACTTTTAACCATTCCATAAATCTTGTGTTTTGGGCCCCTGGAAGCATGAAAATCACTTTAAACATGCTAATTTTAGCTCTAACACTGATGATCCACCTACAAATGTGAACTGACGTTCAAAAATAAAACATTTGAAAACGGACCATTTTCCACATTTCTGAAGCATGACGTAATGGGGGGGGTGTTATCTCTTTTGTCGAAAATCAGCCGTTTTTGCTCGAACATTAAATGCCTCCAAATGGTATTTAATTAACTTCCCGGGGTGAAGAAACCCTTTTTGAGAACTCAGAGTGAGTAAATTGGCCATTTTCATGCACTTTTAACCATTCCATAAATCTTGTGTTTTGGGCCCCTGGAAGCATGAAAATCACTTTAAACATGCTAATTTTAGCTCTAACACTGATGATCCACCTACAAATGTGAACTGACGTTCAAAAATAAAACATTTGAAAACGGACCATTTTCCACATTTCTGAAGCATGACGTAATGGGGGGGTGTTATCTCTTTTGTCGAAAATCAGCCGTTTTTGCTCGAACATTAAATGCCTCCAAATGGTATTTAATTAACTTCCCGAGCCCCTGGAAGCATGAAAATCACTTTAAACATGCTAATTTTAGCTCTAACACTGATGATCCACCTACAAATGTGAACTGACGTTCAAAAATAAAACATTTGAAAACGGACCATTTTCCACATTTCTGAAGCATGACGTAATGGGGGGGTGTTATCTCTTTTGTCGAAAATCAGCCGTTTTTGCTCGAACATTAAATGCCTCCAAATGGTATTTAATTAACTTCCCGAGCCCCTGGAAGCATGAAAATCACTTTAAACATGCTAATTTTAGCTCTAACACTGATGATCCACCTACAAATGTGAACTGACGTTCAAAAATAAAACATTTGAAAACGGACCATTTTCCACATTTCTGAAGCATGACGTAATGGGGGGGTGTTATCTCTTTTGTCGAAAATCAGCCGTTTTTGCTCGAACATTAAATGCCTCCAAATGGTATTTAATTAACTTCCCGAGCCCCTGGAAGCATGAAAATCACTTTAAACATGCTAATTTTAGCTCTAACACTGATGATCCACCTACAAATGTGAACTGACGTTCAAAAATAAAACATTTGAAAACGGACCATTTTCCACATTTCTGAAGCATGACGTAATGGGGGGGTGTTATCTCTTTTGTCGAAAATCAGCCGTTTTTGCTCGAACATTAAATGCCTCCAAATGGTATTTAATTAACTTCCCGAGCCCCTGGAAGCATGAAAATCACTTTAAACATGCTAATTTTAGCTCTAACACTGATGATCCACCTACAAATGTGAACTGACGTTCAAAAATAAAACATTTGAAAACGGACCATTTTCCACATTTCTGAAGCATGACGTAATGGGGGGGTGTTATCTCTTTTGTCGAAAATCAGCCGTTTTTGCTCGAACATTAAATGCCTCCAAATGGTATTTAATTAACTTCCCGAGCCCCTGGAAGCATGAAAATCACTTTAAACATGCTAATTTTAGCTCTAACACTGATGATCCACCTACAAATGTGAACTGACGTTCAAAAATAAAACATTTGAAAACGGACCATTTTCCACATTTCTGAAGCATGACGTAATGGGGGGGTGTTATCTCTTTTGTCGAAAATCAGCCGTTTTTGCTCGAACATTAAATGCCTCCAAATGGTATTTAATTAACTTCCCGAGCCCCTGGAAGCATGAAAATCACTTTAAACATGCTAATTTTAGCTCTAACACTGATGATCCACCTACAAATGTGAACTGACGTTCAAAAATAAAACATTTGAAAACGGACCATTTTCCACATTTCTGAAGCATGACGTAATGGGGGGTGTTATCTCTTTTGTCGAAAATCAGCCGTTTTTGCTCGAACATTAAATACCTCCAAATGGTATTTAATTAACTTCCCGAGCCCCTGGAAGCATGAAAATCACTTTAAACATGCTAATTTTAGCTCTAACACTGATGATCCACCTACAAATGTGAACTGACGTTCAAAAATAAAACATTTGAAAACGGACCATTTTCCACATTTCTGAAGCATGACGTAATGGGGGGGTGTTATCTCTTTTGTCGAAAATCAGCCGTTTTTGCTCGAACATTAAATGCCTCCAAATGGTATTTAATTAACTTCCCGAGCCCCTGGAAGCATGAAAATCACTTTAAACATGCTAATTTTAGCTCTAACACTGATGATCCACCTACAAATGTGAACTGACGTTCAAAAATAAAACATTTGAAAACGGACCATTTTCCACATTTCTGAAGCATGACGTAATGGGGGGGTGTTATCTCTTTTGTCGAAAATCAGCCGTTTTTGCTCGAACATTAAATGCCTCCAAATGGTATTTAATTAACTTCCCGAGCCCCTGGAAGCATGAAAATCACTTTAAACATGCTAATTTTAGCTCTAACACTGATGATCCACCTACAAATGTGAACTGACGTTCAAAAATAAAACATTTGAAAACGGACCATTTTCCACATTTCTGAAGCATGACGTAATGGGGGGGTGTTATCTCTTTTGTCGAAAATCAGCCGTTTTTGCTCGAACATTAAATGCCTCCAAATGGTATTTAATTAACTTCCCGAGCCCCTGGAAGCATGAAAATCACTTTAAACATGCTAATTTTAGCTCTAACACTGATGATCCACCTACAAATGTGAACTGACGTTCAAAAATAAAACATTTGAAAACGGACCATTTTCCACATTTCTGAAGCATGACGTAATGGGGGGGTGTTATCTCTTTTGTCGAAAATCAGCCGTTTTTGCTCGAACATTAAATGCCTCCAAATGGTATTTAATTAACTTCCCGAGCCCTGGAAGCATGAAAATCACTTTAAACATGCTAATTTTAGCTCTAACACTGATGATCCACCTACAAATGTGAACTGACGTTCAAAAATAAAACATTTGAAAACGGACCATTTTCCACATTTCTGAAGCATGACGTAATGGGGGGGTGTTATCTCTTTTGTCGAAAATCAGCCGTTTTTGCTCGGACATTAAATGCCTCCAAATGGTATTTAATTAACTTCCCGGGGTGAAGAAACCCTTTTTGAGAACTCAGAGTGAGTAAATTGGCCATTTTCATGCACTTTAACATTCCATAAATCTTGTGTTTTGGGGCCCCTGGAAGCATGAAAATCACTTTAAACATGCTAAT
>NW_028246346.1:0-74685 GCF_964263255.1 Lissotriton vulgaris
GCCCGTAACACTCTTGAGGTTACACAGGTATATGGTTTGAATGCAGATCTGGGCACATGGATCTTTTCATCGCACCTGATGGACCTAGCTATTTGTTAACCACTGTGGAATGCATGATCGGCCTGAATGTGGTAATCTTGATATCATGGTTCTTTTCTCTTTCAAAACACTGTGTTGATGAACTAACCATAAGTTTTGCGGTCAATTAAATCACTTCCGGCCATATGTAGGTGGCCAAATACTGATCGGTAACACCGAAAAAGGGTAATTTTCGGTGTTACCGACATTTATTTAGCCATGTGAGATGTACGTAATACCGAATGGAATCGATAATAACGATTCGGTAAATAAATATATTTACTGACTTGAAATTACCGAAACAATGAATACCGAATCGGTATAAACTATTCGGTAAAACCCACAAAAATGCAATGTAGCAAACCTCGGTAATACCGAATTTGACCAAAATCGGTAATAACGATTCGGTATTTACCACGTTTCAGGAGCATGTGGTAATCAGGAGCAGTGCATATAAACAGACCCAAAATGCATCTGTGTGAACACAATGGCAGGCCTCTACCTCATAGCAAGGCGGCTATGCCTGAGAGCAGCAGGAATGAGGATCTGGAGACGTGAAGAGCGGGTGTACAGATTACGCATCACATTGTTCCAATTGACAGACCCAGAAATACATGAGAGATACAGATTGCACCCAGACACCATCCTGGAGCTAATACGGGACCTAAGACCCTATCTGGAGCATCAGACACCAAGGGCCCATGCAATCCCCACCCATGTCCAGATACTCTGCTGCCTGCACCTCCTTGCATCAAGAAGTTTCCAGGGTGTGATAGCAGCAGTGGCTGGAGTGTCACAGAGCTGTCTATCCCGTTTCTTCAACACCTTCCTGGACGCCATGATGGACAGAATGGAACATTACATTTCCTTCCCCAGTACACAGGCGGAGCTGCAGAGAACCAAGCTGGAGTTCTATCAACTTGCCCATTTCCCCCACGTGATTGGCTGCATCGATGGGACCCATATTCCCATCTGCCCACCTGCAGCAAGTGAATACATATACAGAAACCGCAAATCCACCCACTCAATCAATGTGCAGGTGATCTGCAATGCCAAATACATTATAACAGACATCGTGGCCAAATACCCCGGGAGTAGCCACAACGCTTACATCTTCAGGAACATTGGTATACATACACGTCTGCTTGCTGGTGAATTTGCCGACGGATACATACTAGGTAAATAAATGTTACACACCCTGATTGACACCCTGGCTCAAGCTGTTGGTCACACCAATCAATGCCACTTACTTCTGTTCATAGGTGACAGCTCATATGCCCTCCGGCCGTATCTACTCACACCATATCTGAACCCAACCACCCGAAGGGAGAGGAGATACAATGTGGCACATAGGAGCACATGCAACGTGGTGGAGCGCACTTTTGGTTTGCTCAAAAGCAGATTCCGTTGCCTCCACAAAACAGGAGGTGCACGTCTGTACAGCCCCATCAAATGTTGCAAGATAATTGCTACGTGTGCAATGCTACACAATCTGGCCACTAAAAAAGGAACAGCAGTGGAACTAACTGAGTCAGAGGACGAGGACGAGGACAACCCTCAGCCAGAGCCCAGCGCAGCTGGTGCTGCTATTGAACATGATGGGAGACAGAGACGGGCAGAGATTACGTCAAACTATTTCTGAGTGAGTAACGACACTGAGCCATTTACAGTTACATGTAGAGGTGTTTATTTGGCACACCTCCAGCATTGCGAGCATTGTCCAATTGGACATGGGTTACATCACCCATCACATGTATGTACACAGCCATTGTCCTTCACTTCTTGCGTCCACGTGCTGCACGTGCACGTTCCCCATTGACACTGTCTGGTGTGTTGGACTGTTCCTGTGCTGGCACGTTTCGTCCACTACGCCTCCTGCACTCGGTGGGTGAGGGTGTAATGCTACCACGGCTGGTAGCCTCCTCACTGTCCCCCCCCTTCCATATTGGACGCCTTGGCATTCTGCATGTGCTCCAGCACTGAGGTCATGGACACCTTCCCCCTGGCTACATCCCTGCTGCAATGCGCCATCTCCTCCTGCATGGCGATGGACCTGCGACACATCAGTGATGTGGTAGTGGCCAGCCGGTTCACCGACTTGGTATAGTCCTGGAGTCTCAGTCTCTCCCGGCGCCTGCCAACACAGTCCTGCTCCAGCTGGCTGCAGAGGTTGTCCACCGAGGTAGCTACCCTCTCCATCCCTGCGCACAAATTCTCACCCATGGCACTGATGCCCTTCTCCATCTTGTGCATATGTCTGTTTATGTTTGCCACCTCCCTGTGAATTGACTTAATCTCCCTCCATTGCAGGCGCTGGACCTTCAGCATGTTGCCTTCCAGTCCAGCAAACACACTGTCACCCTGCTCGGATGCCACTGGACTGTCCGGCCTTGCCCTGCGGCGTCGTGATGAGATGTGGGCGCCCTCGGATGCAGAACCAGCCCGCTCCCTGTTGGATCTATCTCCGATAGGACTTTGTTCGCCCTATCTGCCCTCCTCCTCCGACTCCTCCATCTGCTGGAGGGTGATCACGGCATGCCTCCTGCCTGACTGTGGTGGTGGTGGTGGTGGTGGTGTTGGTGAACGTCGCAGTGGTGACTGAGTGAGAGGGGATTGCAGCCCTTCCTGGCGCTGTGGTGATGGCTGTGCTGGAGGATTGGCTGGCTGTGATGGTGCAGAGCTGGTGTTCCCTGCAGGCACTCTGTCTTCATCATGTTGCCTCCCCTCTGGCCTGGCTAACCTGCCTCTGCTGCCCTCAGCTGCACTGCGAGATGACTCGCCTGTAATGACACAAATGTAAATATACTCAATGCTCTGTCTGCAATGGCATTACATTAAACTACATGCCTACAGTGCACAGTGGTTGTCCTGACCTATCCAATTCTTTTACCATGCTATTGTGTGTGCTGCCCTGACTGTCCTGATCATGAGTTCACAATGACTACATCACCCAGAATGCATTGCAGGTAACCAGTAAGACATGGTGTGGAGTGGGAGCACTTTTACCACTATGGGGATTGGGGTTGTGGAGGGGGTTGCGCAGCATACTGGGCATGCTTCTTACCTTGTTTTCTTGCTGATCTGGCGGAGCTGTCTGCGTCTACCATGCCACTCACACTCTCCGGCTGGATGGTGGACTCCACCATCTGTTCCAGTGGTGTTGGTACTGGGGCTCGATTTTTTCCTCCTCCAGTTTTGCCTGCCAGCCTCTGTCTCTCTGCCATCCTCAGTTTTGCTGTTTTTCTGAGGTCGTACCACCTCTTTCTGATTTCCTCTATGGTGCGCAGGGTCACACCTATGGCATTGATCTTGTCCCGAATGCCACTCCAGATTTGCCTCTTCTGTGACTCTGGCACTTAATGGGACTGGGCTCCAAACAGCTTGTGGTAATCTTGGCTGACATCCTGGATCAGGATCTCAAGCTCCTTGTCGCTGAACTTGAGTTTTCTTTTTCTATCTCCTTCTCCCTGTCCTGGCATGCCATTGCAATGCTTGTTCTGTTGTTTTTCTGCCTTGCTTGTGGCTGTGTGGCTGTGTTGCTGCTGGCTCCTCAGCTCTCCTGCCTGCCTGCCTGCCTCACAGTGAGCTCCAGGCCCTGTGCACCTGGCTGGGTGTGGCAACTTCCTGTTTGGGAAGTAATTGGGTGTCTCAGGATTGGCTGATTCACCAAAACGCGATTTTTGAAATTACCGATTCGGTACTTCCGAATTCGGTAATGGATTCTGTAACACCGAATCGGTAATTGCCTTTCGGTATTTATTTTTTATTACCGATTAGTTCAGATTCTGTATTTAATACCGAATTGCAATGAATCGGTCATGTTTAACGAATTTTTACATACATCACGTTTACCGAATTCTTAATACCGATTCGGTAAAATTCGGTATTAAGGATTCGGTATTCGCAATTTACCTACATAGGGCCCTAAAGAGGGCGCCTTAGTGTGTGCACTCATCTCACCGGTCCAGTAGAAAGACTTGCTACTACGCATCCAAAGGCTGAAACTTATAGACCTGAGCACCGTTTCACAAACAAATGTCTGTGACCAAGAAAGTCACGATTTACATTCACCATTTTCACTTTTAACCTTGCCCTATAAACCCATTATTAAAACTCTCTTGAGGGGCTAAAGAGGCAATTTTTATATCACTATAAATCACTTGCACTTTTTCACTCACTCCCTAAAAAACCCTGCTCCTCTGTAATCCAGGCGTCGTAGCACACCCAAGAGGCACTCGGCCCCTCGGGTGGGAACCCTATGATGAAGCATGCGACTAACTAGGTTTGTGGGTGAGGGAATATATTTTTTCAAAAGAAATATTTGCCTTTTCTTGATCACAGTACTCCTTCCTAGGAATTATTCCTTCATTTTTGTTGTTGGTTATTCTTTAGGGGAGCAGGAGTAAATTCCAATACACCCTTTCTCTCTTTTTGTTGAGCTATGTAATTCACCTTAAGCCAGACCAGTCATAATTGCCTACAACTCGAACCTTTTTGCCCAAAGTAGCAGGGTTCTGAGTCTCCATCTTCTGTGTTTTTCTAAGGAGAGCTGCAGCTGGACGCAAATATTTGGGGTTTTATGTAAAGGGTTTGTCAAGCAGTACAACCAAACTCTTAAAGAAGGACACCAGGGACACACAGGGGCACGTTGATCGCAGTTGGGAGCCTAGCAGCACAGGTAATAAAGAAAGTCATGAAGTGATAAATACTGTGAGGCAGTGGTGAACTGACTTTGGAATGTGGTGCTTGAAGATCACAAGCGGTGTTGAAAGTGGGATAGCACTACAGGCAACAGGGAAAGTATTATATATGAGATAAAGTAGACAAGCTGTAAAATATAAGGGTATTTCAAGTCACCAAGTCACCAATGAGTTCCTTTATGAGATAATGGGCCACTGAGGTGGCTTAACAAATCATTATAATGTATACCAAGGGGTATTTTATTCCTAATAATACATGGTCACTCCATCACCTTTCTCACAAACCAATTAAATCCTTGGTGTGTAGCTATTTTATATGTAAGAGAGAGCATGTTTGCAAACATGAAGAATACAAATAGAATCTCTAGAGGAAATTGAACGTGTCAAAAAATCTGCTGCAAAGATATTTTAGAATCACTTTAATACCACTTGTGTTTTAAAAAAAGGTGCAGTAACTAAGAATTTGAAAAATATGCAGACACATTTTAACTTTTCTATAATTACCTAAGAAGTGCTTAAAATATACCTACTTCCATATATATCCCCTCCGTTTGTCACTGTACAGCTAGAAAACACAGCGCTAGAAAGAAAAGCAACATTTAGGGGCATATTACCAAGCAATATTGATATTTATCGCTATTGCTTGGTTAGCGAGAAAAAATTATCGCCGAGCAGCGGCGATTTTTATCGCAGATAAACCTTGGTTTTACCAAGTTTTATCGCAAATGCGATAAAAATCGGCCACAATGCATGAATATCGCTGAAAAGTCAGCGATATTCATGCATTAGTGAGCTAATGCTCTTAGCCATGTTATCTACCTCCCATTGGATAACATGGCTAAGAACTGCTCAGGGCAGGTGTTAGCTTTTGGAGATATTTGCGCTAAGCGCGAATATCTCCAAAAGTTGGTAATAGGAGATAGCGATGCTAGCAACTGTTTCCAGACTCTAACATCTTGGCACGCCCTCTTTGCATGTCATTAGGGATAAATATCACTGACATGCAAAGTGGGGCCCAAGATGGTCGCTATCTCCTACTAGCTGTCGCTAACTGGTGTTAGCGACAGCTAGGTAATAGGGAGATATTTTTATCTCTGCGTTCTTGGCTTTTAAAACCAAAAAGCGGAGATAAACCTCTTGATAATATGCCCCTGAGTTTTTTTCCTTAACACGCTGCTCAGCTTATGCTTTGTGACCTGACCTTCCTTGCACTTCATCTGCAGACAGCCGCCATTGTGATGTGAGAACTCGACTGCGATAAGTTATTACAATTGAGCAGCTACGTACTTTCTTTTCAATAGGTGACTGAGTGCATCACAAGTTTCCTATTCTAAGATATGTTTTTTTACAAGGATTGTTGAATCCCATGTTTCATATACTACTAAAAGATGCCTTCTTTTGTTTCATAGGAAGAAGATCCTGGAAGAGGCATCTAACTAAGGTCAACAGGAATGAAAATTCCATCCTAGGAGATCAAGGAGACTTGACCAAAATCTCACTATCTGTTTTATCACTGTGAATGTAATGCACTTCTTGATTGTTTCCCAATATTTATTTAGTGTATCACTACTTTCACTGCTACAATCCAGTGCTGACTTTCAATTCTGTGAGTTGTGCTTTCTGGAGTCTCTTACTGAAACCACAGGTATTTTGATGAGAAAAAAAAAGAGAAGGATGCATTTGTTAGGAATGTATTTAGGGTGCATGCAAGCTTTACGAGATAGTAAAGGCTTTGTATTCTGAAAAAAAGCACCAGCAGTCTTTCTGGCATCCTGGGGTGGAAATGGGGGTATTTACCCCCCATCTGCCACCAGAGTAGCAGAAAGTCCAATAGACACCAGGGAAATATTATTAAAAAATGTACAGGGGTAGGGCCTGCTCACCATAGGCTTAGTCATGCTTCACCCCTAAATATGTATCAACAGTCTTTCTGCTCCATTTGGGGGGCAGATTGGGGTAATTACCCCCAATCTGCTACTAGGGAGAACAGAAAGCTCTCTAGAATAATAGGACATTTTGTAAAATAAATATACAGGGTGGGGGCCGCCCACCTTGGGCATTGTCATGCCCCACCTCAAAAAAGGTGGCTACAGTCTTTCTGCCCACTCGGGGTACATGGGGGAGATTATCCACAATCTGCCCCTTGGAGGGGCAGAAAGCCCACTAGACACCAGGAAATGTTAGTAAAAAAAGATGTACAGGGGCGGGGACTGCCCCCATGGGCATGGCCACAGTTCCCCCCACCCCCCCCCCAAAAAAAAGGTGGCAATAGTCTTTCTGCCCTTCATGGGGCAGATGGGGAAATTCTGCCTCAAGTGCAGCTGGGGTAGAAAAGTCACTAATTAACAAGTAAAATACAAAAAGAGAAAATATAGGGGGGCCTCCACCACAGAAAGGCATAAACAGTCTTTTAGCCCCAATTTAACTCCCTTGCAGGCAGAAAGCTCACTAAATACCAATGTTTGATGGGTGAATGCGATGTCAATGAATACCATGATATGTGCAGGCCTGACGACGGCAATATCAATAAATACAATGTAAACATATGCCATAACCCTGTGCTCACATAACAAAATCAATACCCATAAATGCAATGCAAGCGTACGCCATAAACTATGCCTACACAGTAGTGTAGATACCGACAGTAACAATGCCAATCTATGCCGTAATCCATGTATGCATAACAATGTTGTTTTCAGTGGATACGCCATGATCTAGGCACGCATAACTATGTCAATATCAGGAAAGACAATGTCGATGTACGCTATGACAACTGAATGCACAATGCTGAGAATGTCGAAAAAAATTATATCAATGACTGCCATGTTAATTTCAAAAGTTTTAAGAACTCGTATCATTGCTTTTGGATTCACCCACAGTGGCTTCCCCATAATCCAGAGTCAGTAATACATGGTCAGACAGGTCCTATGACCCAACCCAAGCCTATTGAGTGACAAGCCACAGATGGTGTCTAAATTATCCAAAAAAAACAAACGCATAACCAGGGAAAATCTTGATCGATCCCACAGAGAGAAAGTTGCATCAGAAATGGGTCTGAGGAAATTGGCCTCAATAAAACAGGTTTGGCCAAAGGCTAACGTTCCACAAAAATACCACAAAGCCAAATACAAAATGTTTATTTATTTTGAAAGTTTTATATAGCGCAAACAAGACCACTGAGGGTATCAGAGCGCTTTACAGATTATGCATCACAAGGGTATAAACATACAAAACAGAATAAACAAAGCAACAAAATCAAAGTATAAAATTGACCAACAATCTTGTGAGGGAAAATTAAACACACCAACAGGCAAAATCACAGTCTAGAATTGTCCAACCTAATTGTGAACCAAGTGGCTGGACCAGAGTCAGCGGGTATGGACCCAGAAACCGATGAAGGTGCCAGGCTAAGGCAGACATTTCTTCATCAGGAGCCCTTTGACCTCTTTTTTGAAGAAGACAGTAGAAGGATTCACCCAGACTTCCAGATCCTCGGAGTCATCCCTAAGAAGGCTCGGTTATAGATCTTTTTATTCTTGAATTCTTTAGGTTTAAGCAAAAGGGTGCTGGTGCTTCTGAAGGCTCTAGAACCACAAGAGTGTTTCAGTTTCTGCACTACGTACAGTGGGGTCTTGAAGTGAATGCCTTTGTGAGCCATGCAAGCAATTTGTAACTGTATCTGAGCTTCATGAGGAAGCCAATTCAATTCCCGCAAGTCCGGAGAGATGTGGTGGTATTTTTTTGTGCCAGTTAAGAGCCTGGAAGTGGAATTGAGGGTAGCCCTTAGAGGAGCTATCCTCACTCTAAGCAGGCCGCAAAAGGTTGCACTACCATAGTCCAGCTTTGAGATCACTAATGTTTGTACTGAAACCTTGAGATTATGAGCAGGGAGGAAGCGTTTGAGTTTACTAAGTAAGCTGCGAAGGAAGTTAGCTCCTTTGGTGATGGAATTGTATTGCTTCTGCATGTTCAGGCATTTGTCTAGAATGATAGCCAGAGATGATGCATGAGGTGCGGTATGCAGTTAAGAGCAGTCAGTTGATTCAACCATTGTTCCATGACGAGGGATTGGTTGTGGGGTGAGATCAGTAGGAATTCTGTTTTAAGAGCAATAAGCTTCAGGTGATTGTGTGTCAGCCAGCTTTGTGTTTCCAGCAGGACTGAGTTGAGGGACTGAATGTCTTGGGGGGAGGTGATCTTCAGGTATAGTTGGGTATTGTCTGCATACATATGATAGCGAATGCACATCAATTTTAGAATTTCTGTCAGAGGCTCCATGACAGTTTAAAGGGTGTGGGGGACAATGCTGAACCTTGTGGAACCGACAAGGAGACTGGTGCAAGGTGGGACAGGGATTGGTCCATCTTGAAACTTTGGGATCTGTTCTGAAGGAACTAAGAGAACAAGCTTAATACCGGCCCAGACAGCTCTATCCTGTGTTCCAGGAGGTCAGTTAGGTGATCATGTTTGACAGTGTCAAATGCTGATGAAAGGTCCAGAAGGATCAGTATGCACGACCCATTGTATCCAGCATTCTAAGCGCATCATCCAAGATGTGTGTTAGCGCCGACCTGGGTGTTAACCAGATTGCCATTGGTTCAGGAGTTGGAGAATGGTTGATGCGATAACAAAGTTGGGCGATCACACATTTCTCCAAGAGTTTTGCCAAGGTGGGGATGTTAGGGATTGGGCGAAAGTTAAGAAGGTCTGTGGGATCATCATTTGGTATCTTTAGGATCGGGGATAACCTGACCTGATTTAAGACAATCCGGAATAGCATCTTGCATAAGAGAAGCATTAACAATCAATGTCCAGAGTGTTAGTAAGGTGGATCTCACTTCTGGGAACAGGTTCGATGGCAGAGGGTAATTGTAGTGATTGGAAGGTTTCAAGGTTAACAACATTTTGCGAATAGTGGGGTCATCCACAATTTGGAACAGACCCTAAGAAGCATCGTTTTTGGGGTGGAAGGCCTGTATAGGTTCAGTGATATTCGACATTAAGGGACATAGGGTGTTTAACGGAGACCTCGAGAGGTGATCCCGGCCAGAGCGTAGTTCAGACTCGATCTTGGTACTCTTATCCCTGAAGAAAACAGCAAATTCTTCACAGTTCGGCAGTGTCACTTGACCCGGAGCCGAGAGGTTAGGATGAATATTGGATTGGGATTTGATGAGTTCGAACAGCTTTACGGAGGTTTTTTTGCTCGATCTCAATGAGTTCTAAAGAAGGTCGCCCTCGAGCATCTGATTTTTTATTGTATGTGCTTCACAAGGATCTCAGGTGACAAAGATGTTCAGAGGAGGGATAAGATTGCCACTTTCTTTCTGTAAGTCTTACATTTCTTTTTTGTCATTAAGACTAGCATTGAGCCATGGTTTGGAGAGTTTAGCAGACACTCTTTTAAGCTGAAGTGGTGCCACTGGGTCAAGTACATTAAGCATTGCGTGGTTATAGTGGGCCCTCAGGTCATGGACATCAGACATGTTCATAGGGTTGGGGCAAGATGTTATCATAGAGCTCCGTCAGTTCTTGCAAGTTGATGTTCCATAAACATCTTTTCAACTGTTTTGGGTGCTTAGGTTGGGATCTGCTTGCTCTTACGGATTCAAGGAAGAGGAAGGTGATGCAATAGTGTTCAGGCCAAAGGCTCACATTCCACAAAAATACCACAAAACTAGATACAACATGTAGAACATTCAGCCAATGAGGACATGACATGCACACCACACGTAGTGATCACACGCTCCCCACGCCGGACATCTGGGGGCACACAAACACTGGCCCACACTAGCTCTCCCCGAGGTCAAAAGCCATCTATGTCCTTATCAGATGCCCAAACTTGTTAATTTATGAAAGGGAAGCTTTTTCACGAATGCAAAAAAAGCTTTATTGTACCTCACGAGATGTATATAATGTCAGCCAAAACTTTGTACACCAAGAGACTTTCCTAAGACGCATTCTGTTGAGACTCTCCCAGTTGCTGCATTTAATTATACCAACTTGCTCCTGATTGTCAAACGCCTCTTGCCTTTTCATTTCTTTAAGGTAAATTCATAACTGAGCAACATTTTGGTGAGCCAGATAGGAAAGATTGGTTTATTGAGCCTTACTGGTACCGAAGATCAAGGACCACTGCCTTAACTGATTCATATCTGTGCGAACAGGACTGGTGAGCAGACTCGATAATTGATTAGAAGGTTTGCTTAATTCGCAGGGTGGAGGTCCATCTAGAGGTCGCTGTCACATGGGTAATCGACTACATCAATATCCTTAGCCCCAGCATGTGGTGTATGGCATGCTAGGACAATTGATTAGATTATTTTTTCCTTAAACAGCACCCTAAAGAAAGTTAAGGGTAGCTCCACTTCTTTAGCTTGAACAGTTGGGCTTGACACAACAGTACAACCCTAACCCTTGGTGTGTTATATGGGGTTACTCTTTTTAGCTTGAACAGTTGGGCATGACATAACAGTACACCCCCGACCCTTCGAACCTTATATAGGGTTTCTCTTTTTAGCTTGAACAGTTGGGCATGAAACAACAGTACACCCTGGTCCTTCGTGTGTTACATAGGGTCACCATCTTAATCTTATTTTTTTGTCAACTTGATATTTTCAGGGACTGCAGGGATTTCTTAACACTGGAAAGAGAAGTGAAAAAGGTGGATTTTTTGCAGTTGGACCAGTGAACGGCAGGCCGTTGGTACACACTACCCCTGGGTGTGATATAGGATGTAATTGGGAATGCCGGGGAAAACATTGGTGAATAAGGTATAGCTTGTATCTCGTCACAGAGAACTGATAGTTGTCCATTTATTCCTTTTCTCTGCACAAAAAGTTGCTATCTTTGTCCATCGAGCCGATAGTGACAGACTATCAGGCTCACTTAACTCTGCGCATTTCGGTGAGTACCCCTCTCCTCAAGCTGTAGGTGCTAGGAGGGTGCTAAGGATTTTTGGACAAAGTAATATTTTTTTTGTCAACTGTTTTCTCTTTTAGTCTGTCTTAGATTTTTCCACTTTATGCATTTATTGATGTTGTGGTGCTGTAAAAGTTTGCAGTAACAGCATATTTAAACGTTATATCATATTCGTGATTTTTATGAAATAATCATTTTTTCCATATCAGAATTTTACGTTTGCTAGTTTACTACTAAAAATCAGTTCGTACTGCTCTGAACTAAAAATCGCCTTTTGCTACAGGTTGCTACTATTTCATTGCATTTGTTTAATGTTAAATGGTCTTTTCTCCGATACTACAATTATTATAGAGCTTATGAACAGTAGATTGTTTTCTGTACCATCACATGTAGACTGTTTCCCCAAGATTACAGTAGAATTTGCAAATATTTTAAGAATCTCGAGAAAATTCAAAGACTTGCAACATCCTTATAACAGGTTCTCTAATCCATCATGGAAACCCCACTAGGCTGCATGCAAGTGAAGTTTCTCAACCAGGCTTGGAGTGTAGAGAGACACTGCTGCAAGTGACACGATCATACCAAAACCCATGAATTTCCCTGCCCTGTGTGGGGGACATTCGATGCCAACATTACAGAACACACCAAAACTTACATTCAGGCCATCCATGAGTCAAGAAAGAGATATGAAAATTGCCCTGTTAAGACTACCGGCTGACAGCAGGGTGGTGTCAACACACAAGAGGGCAGATCTACAAGGAAGTGCTGCAGCGCGGCACCGCAAGTCCTTTGGCTGTGCCATGCTGCGGCACTTTCAGAGCACAGGAATGCGACATATCTACAATGATATGTTGCATTCCTGTGCTCTCCCATGCGCTGGCGCAGAAACAGCTGCAATGCCCCGGCTCAGGCATCTTTGCACCATGAAGAGATTGCTTTTGTGGGGGAAGGGGTTCCTTCCTGCACAAAAGCAATCACTGCAGGCTTTTTACTTTTTTAAAGCGCGATGTAGAATGCAACACGCATTGGAACAGGAAAAAACAAGCAGAAATGAAAACCTTTCTCCTCGTTTCGCTTGGCTACGCCACCCCTATGGTGGTGCAGTAAACTGACGAATTTCTAGGTTTACGATATTCGTAAATCTGGAAATGCATCAGTGGACATGGGTGTGTGAGTAGGAACACCCACAGCAACACCCATGTCCTGTCCCTGACATTCAAAGTGTTGCGTGAACAGGGCCGATATTTACAAGCACAGGTTAAGTCACGCAGGCTGACTTTACCTGTGCTTGTAAATATCCCTTAGCAGGCTGCGCCACCAGTGCATCACGCAAAGTGATGGATCGGGCATGGGGCTTGTAAATCTACCCCAACATATACAACCCCAGAGCTAGCACCATCAGGAAGGGAAGTTCCAATTCCTCTGAATCCGACAGCGAGGGTGAAAGCATAGAATGGGGTAGAAAAATACAGGGGAACGAGAGAGAGCACACGCCAAGGACCACCTAAGTACTTAAAGATACTCTCTCCCCACTGACAACCCAACACAACCCTGAGAAGGGTCCCATGGTCAAGATGCTAATAAGTGAGACACAATACTTCCTACTGATGGATACAGGGGTGGCAAGGTCATGCTTACAGGAAGGAGCAGCCTCTGTATCAAAGACCATCAGCAAAGTTCAAGGAATTTTGGGTTCTGAGGTCAAGTTCGCCCTCACAGATCCCCTTCAGCTGGAAGTAGGGGGGAATAGCATTAGGGAACAGATGGTATATTATACTTCCTCCTTGACTAATATATTGGGACAGGACCTATTGTCCAAATTAAAGATGGCCACCCAGTTTACCGAAGATGGAACTATAGCTAGTTCCTCCCGTGGAGTCTCTCCTCAAGGGCAAAAACCAGCAATATCTTCCTATGCCATGGGAATGCCAGCCAGGGTGATCCCAGACCATCAAGCCCCCATCACAAGGGTTGTCCTGGACTGCACGAGAAACCTCTGAGTTTTATGAACTACCGCGGCACACCACCTCTTTTAGAAACGAGCAAAAGAGTAGCAGGTAGGGTGCGTGGGGAGATGGAGTTCCACAATTGTGACACGCACAGGCCCACTGCATCCCCCGAGGCTTAGTGGGATGCCAGCCCAAGGCGGATAGGAGCAATGGGGAAGCAACCAGACCATACAAACCCCCTGCTACACCTAGTCCAGCCTTTGTCACCACCCTGGCACCCCCCTAAGGGAGGACGTGGTATATGCAAGGTGACACCATGACAAAGGTTGCATTGCCTACACTGGGAGCCCCCTCTCTGTCATCCAACATGGTCCCCAGGTGAATGACCATGGTAAGAAATACGGAACATCTGGCTGGTGTAGTAATGTCCCAAGGAGATGTCCTTGCCTGTCCCATGGGAAAAATCCCTGGGTCCAGAATGGATAGGCTTCCGACCTCATCTCCTATGCTGGGACCCACTTGCAGTGACGTAGAAACATGTGAAAGTACTCCAAAAGGGGCTGAGGTGACCATGGGTATGCAGGGGGTGCCCAGCTGGGTGTGGACTCAGCCACAGAACCCAGATGGACCCAACTGAGTACCCAAAAAAGAAAACTAAAAGGCCGGAAAACTCAAAATCTTCGAGAATGCCACTTTTGTTACCAAAGAAACCACAGGGCTAACTATTGTTGCCTAAAAATGGACATCGAACAAAATTGAATATTACCAAGGCAGATCCCATGGAATACCCACCCACCAGACAAATCCTAGCACAATCCAAGCACTCAGTGAAATCAAGACCTCAGTATAGCATTCACTCCATACTCACACCAGAAAGCTCATCATAACAATAAGGACTAGTGACACAGCATTAAAAAAGACTTAAGCCTCCACTTATACACAAGAAAACCTCAGGGCAGCCATACTATGTCAACAGGGAATCCACGCTAGAGTTTGCCATCCAAGTGCCCACAGGGGCCGCAACTGCTGTTGATCCCCTGGGAAGGGGTTAGCTGACCGCGCCCCGGGTTCAAAGACAGTCTGGCGAGAGAGCAGGGTAAACTCTGTGGGCACCTAAAAGCAGGCACCCAGGTCCCTTCGCCTAAGTCACTAGGGCACACCCCCGATCGAGAGGACTTCATTCTTTAAAACAATTTCAGGCCTCCTCCAAAATGAGGCACCCATAGAGTTCCATAACGAGGCAGAGTCTCTGTTGATGGAAGCCAAGGTTTTCACACACTTGGGAGAAGGGGGTTGAGATGAGCATACAACTCAACTTGCCATGCATAACCTTGGCACCAAGCCATGTACAAACTTGGCACCAGGCCAATAGGGAAATCCACCCGGGTGATCAGGTATTTTAGGTTGCTTGCTAACAGCACGCCCAGCTGCACACCTGACTCCCTTAGTGGGCTGAACATTCTCTTTCCTCCTCCTTTTCCAGGATTCTTTCAAAAACATTAAAAGGTCCGCTCATTGTAACATACCCCTCTAAAGCAGAGGGAGGGACAAAATGCCCCAGTTGCCCGCTGAAGGCAGCAGGTCCAAATCACCCCAAATTGGAGGAAGAGGATCTCCGCGGATGACCTTTGAAGCCTGCGCATCAGGTGCAGGAATAGGATCACCAACCCCACCTCCGCTGATCAACTGATATTCACAGGGCCTAATGGAAATTCGTCCAAGAAAGAGAGAGGCCCAATTCCAGTCATGGTCCTATCCAGGTCATAAGAGCCACAGAATGGCTTCCCAACTAACACGAGCATCATCTCCAACAGGATGACCAAATAATGTCCTAACGAGGACCCTGACTCTTGCTGAAAAACATTGCAAAGAAACACAGTTCCAGACATTTCTCTGCAGGGTCCTATGGGGGTCCACACTTGACCTTCCTTCCACCTCTGGCATCCTTTGTTAAAACTAGCAAACACCCAAAACACATGTAAACACTCACCGAGACCTGCACAAAGCAGTCTATAAACAGCCGAAAGATTCTCTACCCTTCCAGAACAAGGGCATTACCCAGTAACTCAACCAAATTAGGGAAAAAACTATTTCTATGCCACTCGCAGAGACCCAAGGGATGCGCACGTTTTAGGGAAACATAAGCCTAAAAGTCAACCATCCACGTCCCCTCACAATTGCACGCAGCACATGCAGGTCAAAAGAAAACCCCTGCAAATCAAAATGTCACACCTTTATACAGATCATCCCACAGGGAAAGAGTACCTTTCCCACTGTAGCACGGAAAGGGGGGAACCCAAAATACAAAACAGCATTAAAACAGTTTAGAACTCACCATTCTCCTAAAATCCTAGCATCTGCAAAATTAATTTAAAGCTCATGATTCTCCTAAAATCCTAGCACTTTCATTCAGTACCCCACTAGGGACAAATTTGTTCACAGACCATGGAGTGCACCGGTAAAATGTAAACACAGGAATTTTCCAAACAACTGCAGAATGATGTTCTTTTTCCAAGCTAATCTACAATGCACATCTCTTTTTCTACAGGCCTACGATCGAGCTGCAAGTGCTCTAACACTGCCGCTACCTGCCATCCTTTCAATCAAAGCTTTCAAAGGACTTTTATAAGGACAATCATTCAAGTGACACAGAATACAAATTGACTTTTGCAAAAACTTTTTAAGAGACAGTTTTTGCACTGCACCAAGACAAGACACCTCTAGGCACCCAGATGACAGACATCTCACCCGAAGATGATCCTACAGCAGATTCATGTTTTTTAAGTTCCATATTTTTGTACACACTCTATTTAGACAGGGACCACTCATTCCCATGAGCAGCAAGACATATGCCTAATCTCATAAACTCTTACACAAAACCTGGCACCAACATATGACCACCATAGGCACTCAAGCTATGAACAGATCAGTACATAGGTCCACGTATATTCCACACCGTAGGTGCAGACAGTTTTTAGTTATCCCAAGAGATAGCCCCTGAAAAAGCAAAATGCCTTGTCCACCTGTACCTATGTAGGACCATGGCTAAGATTCAACCCAATAGACTAGAACCCTGTTGAGGAATAGTAAACATCACCTGGTACGAGACCAACCCCACAGCACTGTATATTTTTACTGAACCTAGAGACATCCAAACCAAGGTAGAGAGGATGCGAAGAAGGGGCACTATGGGGGAGGACACTGTGTGGTCCCATGACTTTTTGTAGAAAAGAGGTTCCTAGAGGTTGCAAGGCCAAAGCACCAATGCACAATTATGTCTGTTCCTGTCTCCATCTGCAATCCTAGGGTGTCCCTTAATGTCTTTGGGGCCACCTTCTTTAATGACAAGTGGACCCCTGACATGAAATTCCAGTGTAGGGCCACTCACCTTTACCAAACTTGGGGAAATGAGTCCCATGGGAGGGAGTCCAGTGATAGCATAGACAACCCATGCCAGAAAATCAGGGATAAGGACATCACTATTTACACATAGTTGGAGGGAACGGTACAACTCCTACTTTTACGGAAACTTACACTGCATTATCTGTGTTTCAGAGGCAAAGGCACCATACTGTTGGACATTAACGAACACTGTAGCATGATACTGCACATACCGAACCTGCAATGGGGTTGATGGATATATACTGGCAATGCAGTGACTTGGCCTACACCCAGCTCATCCCAGCTCACCCCTGGATGGTGGGGCCTCTGCATCCGTGTGGCCATACACACCCCAACACTGGTCTTCTCTGGAAAAGATCTGTCTAAGTTGTCTCAACATCTGTTAGAGAAGAAAGCAACTCATTTGCATCAGGCTCAAATGAGAAGAACTGATGCTTATTTTGGCAGGGCTCAGTTTAAGGACATTACAGAAGAATTCAGATTTTTAGCAGAGATGCAAGTAAACACTGAAGGGTCAATTCCCTTCTTCAACATGCAAACAAAGGCAAACGCCTGCTGTTACAAATAAACAGGTGGGAATTGCTAAAAAATGATTAAGGGTACTGAGCTCTGCCTAAACGCTATCAAGGATGAACTGAGAGCCATCCGCCTTATGGTGATGCAACATCGGTATGTGTTGGACTTTATGACTGCGATGGAGGCTGGGGTGGGTGCCAAGATTGGTGCTTCCTGTTGTATCTTTATCACCAGAAATGGACAAATGGATATTAGCTCATGCCATCCAAGAACTGCATCACGAAGAAGGAGGGAGGTGCCTGGAGCAGGACTGGTTGCACAGTATCTTTTCGTGGATGTCAAAACTATTCACATCACTTATCCAAGTTTTCGTTGTTGTACTTCTGTTGTGTGGTTTCCTACAAGTGGGGGTTTCCTGCTCTAAAAAAGCATTCCTCAAATTCAGCAGTATGCACATAGCTAGGGAAAGAATAACATACTACAGACACACACACACACACACACACACACAGTTTCAAATACTATAATGGTCATGACATATGAGGAGGACAGAGTAGTTGAAAAATCAACTAGAGGGGGGAATGTTGGAATAGGTGATTCCAATGTCAATGAACACCATTATTTGTGCAGGCCCAACAACAGCAATATCAATAAATGCAATGTCAATGTATGCCATAATCTGTGCCTGCATAAGAATGTCAATACCCATAAATGCAATGTCAATGTATGCCATAATCCATGCTTACATAACAAAGTTGTTACCAGTAGAAACAATGTTGATGTTCGCTATGATCTAGACATGCATAACTATGTCAATATCAGTAAAGACCATGTTGATGTATGCTATCACAACTTTATACACAATGTTGAGAATGTTGATAAAAAGGATATCAATGAGTGCCATATTTCCAGTGGTTCTAAAGAACCTGTATCATTGCTGTTGGATTCACCCATGGTGACCTCCCCAATAACCTCAAGCTAGAGATATGTGGTCAGAAAGGTCCTGCATCCCTGACCCATGCCTATCTAGGGTCAAATCACAGGCGGGGTCTCACTTAGACGCACCCAGGGGAAAACCCCTGATTGATTCCGCAGATAGATAGTTGCACCACAAACATGCCTGAGGAAATTGTCCTCAATAAAACACATTTGGCTAATGGCTCGCATTTCTCAAAAATGCCACAAAGCTAGATACCACATGTAGATAGGAACACTTAGCCAATCAGGGCACAACATGCACACCACACGTAGTGATCAAGCGCTCCACACACCAGACACCTGGACACATATACACTGGCCCACACTAGCTCTACCCGAGGTCGAGAGCCATCTGTGTCCCTATCAGATGACCAAACCTGTTAGTTTATGACTGAGATGCTCTTGCGAGAATGCAGAAATTATTTTATTATACGTAACGAGATGTATATAATGTCAGACAAAACTTTGCACACAAAGAGACATTCCTCAGGTCTACTCTGTCGAAACCCTCCCGGCTGCTGCATTTAATTAAACCAACTTGTTCCTGTTTTGTTAATGCCTCTGGTCTTTTACTTTCCTTAAGGTAAATAAATATCCAAGCAACACCAAGGACAGCATTCATGCACTGTTTTAATTAGAGGAGTGGCCCACCTGGGCATGGGTACATGCTCTCCCCCACCCCATGCCCATTTGCTTTTCTGCCCCCATGGGATGTGGATCGAATTATTAACCCATGATGTGCCCCCGATAGAGGCAGAAAACCAACCAAACACCAAGTATTTCATAACAGAGCCGGAACAAGCAAAGAGAAGGGGGTGGGCTACCCTGGCATTGAGCCATACCCCACACCAGAATGTGTAATAGTGTCTTTTTTCCCTTCAGGGCAGGTAGGAGGTTTCTCCCAATTGGGATATTGCATTTGAAAAGGAAAGTGCTGCAGATGTTGCACTCTGGTTTGTTGCATTTCGCGTGGTAGTGTGACCACCGTTTTTATTGAGAAAAATGTGGGAACTCAGGGTAGTAGAACATTTATGGTTCTCCACTGATTCCAGAACTTTTCATCACAGAAATATGAGGGCAATATATTTTTTTAGTCAAAGTTTGAGGTTTACAAGGGATTCTGGGTACAAAAACCTACTGAGGGGCATGCAAGTCACCCCACCCTGGATTCCTCCAGCTATCTAGTTCTTTAAAATATGCAGGTTTGCTAGGTTTCTCAAAGTGCCAACTGATCTGGGCCCCAAATTCCACAGCTACCCATATTGCAAAAAAAAAAAAGAGTTCGTTTTGAGAGGAAAATGTGATGTGTCCATGATAGGGCCCTTCCCTGTCGTGGGCACTAGGCCTATCCACACAAGTGAAGTACCACTTTTATTGGGAGACTTGCGTGGAAAATGTGTTTGTTTGTCAAAGTTTGAGGTTTGCAGGGGTTTCTAGCCTAACAAACTTAGTGAGAGCCATGGAAGTCTCCCCACCTTCGAATTTCCCAAGGATTCTAGTTTTAAAAATGTGTCAGGTTTACTTGGTTTTCCCTGGGTGTCAGCTGAGCTAGGTCCCCGAATCCACAGCTACCCACATTGCACATAAAGAGTCAGTTTTGAGTGCAAAAATGTGATGTGATCATATTGCTTTTTGGGCCCTATCCTGTAGAGGTCACTGGGCCTACTTGCATAAGTGAGGTATCATTTTTATCGGGAGAGTTGGGGGAATGCTGTGTGGAAGGGAGGGGCATATTAGCAAGGTCAACATTGCCACTTTAGCGACACTTTTTGTCGCTAAAGAGGCAATATTTTTATCACACTATTAGCAAGCGGTTGCTAACTATTGTTAGCGACAGTTTTCCGGGGATAGCTACAAATCCAACTATCGCTATGCATGGTAGCGATAAATATCACCAATGATATGCAAAGTAGGCGTTCCCTCACTAAATCTCATGAAAAAAGTCGCTAACACACCATTGCAATATTAGAAATGATCCCCTGGACCCGCTTAGCGATAAAAAAAAAAAGTTGCGCTACGGCTCCTTAGTTGGAGATCAATAAGAACGGCTAAAACCAGTTCTAAAACTGAAAAACTGGAGATAAAAGTAGTCAAATAAGGGAGACCAGCCCAGACACAAAGCTGAGGACTTGCAGATGCCATGGAGACACTAATCATTCAGCTAGGAGTCCAACGAAGGCAACAACCACCACTGCCACCGCTACCACTTCCTGGACTACCACTAAGGCAGCACAAAGACGGCAGAGGCCCCTGCGCAGACGTCTCAGCCTTGGTGACCTAACACCAGAGGATGTCATTGCCCACTACAGGCTCAAAAGGACATCTATTGAATACAACCGAACCAGATAGCCCACAGGCTGACAGCACCAACACAGCGGAGAACCAATATCCCACCACAGACAAACCTGCTGGCAGTGTTGCATTTCTTGGCCTCAGGGACTTTTCAACCTACAACAGCCAGACTTGGAGGAGTCTCACAGGCATCCTTTTCAATATTCCTCCCAAATGTCTCGGATGGCCTAATCAGCTTGATACCCCAGGAACTTTACTTCCCCAACACCGTGCAGGAACAGCTCCTGATCAAGCAAGGATTCTACACCATAGCGGGATTCCCACAAGTTCTGGGTGCAATAGACTGCACACATGTCCCATTTGTGCCCCCTGGGGACAGTGCACACATATATCGCAACAGAAAGCACACTCACTCCATGAATGTGCAGGCGATAGTGGACCACCGCGGACTGTTCACCAATGTCATAGCCAAGTTCCTAGGTAGTGTGCATAATTCGTACATCTTCCAAAAGTCCGTCATAAATCAGTGCTTCCAGGGTGGGACATTTGGAAATATATTCCTAGTTGGTAAGTACCAATCCAACATACCACTTTCATCAACATTACACACATGCAAAACAGAAATGTGCAAATGTCCATGTCACAATATCCCATACAACATGTCAAAAAACATCACCCCACACCAGACACACTAACACCATGAACTATGGGAACTGTAGCTAGATACTTTGATCAACCTCACTCTAAGGCGTAGACCCTTGCCCCCCATAAGCAAATGTGGTGAGAGGTGGGAAACATGCATGTGCGATGGAGAAACATTACTCACAAAGAAAGTTCAAACACAAGTCTCACTGTGCATGTGCTGTGCTGGACAGGCAGGTTGAATCCCACAGCAGATGTGGACATGTTGCCATATAGTGTGCAAATGTAGCCCAGCTTGACGTCACTTACTGTGTGTGAACCAGTAGCACACAACAATGTGGGAAAACATGTGAAGGCTGCATGGACATGGACAATGCAGAGGCAGGTGAGGCAGATGCAGGCCACCGGGTACACCTGTAGGTACATGGAGATGGAGGTTTCAAGTATGGGGCCCATGTACCTAGCTTAGTGGTGTGTACATCAGAAGGCAATGGCCAACCAGGTGATCACACATGCTGAAGCTTACGTCTCAAGGAGGATGGCCCATATATTCCCTGTGTAGATGACGTACCAGCCGCAGATCGTCAATGTTGCAAATCACCAAAAAGCCACATGGAAGAGCAGTTTTGTGTGTGTGAATCGTTGATGGTGAATAGGAGCCTCAAGTCAATGTTGGTGGTGCTGTTCCATATTATCCCAAATCAGGCACCAGCTCCACCACATGTTTACACAGATGCATCAACCAAGTCAGATGTTGGTGCTGACCGAGTTGTCCTCCAGTGCCTGCCGTATGTAGCAGTTGCACAATGGGACAAGGGTGCATGGGCAGTTGTAGATACATGTATAGAAAATTGTTGTCTTGTGCCAATGCTGACGACTGCAGTGTTGTGGTTGTTGTTGTTGAAGGTGGTGTGTAGCATACCACAGGGAGACTGTGCATCACCAACTCAGTGGTGACCTACATGTAGTCAACGGGTGTGGGGGTACAACAACAAGGTTGTGTGTGTGTAAGTAGACAACACATGTGCATTCGGTGTGCCTGATGAACTAGATGTAGTCCACACATGCAATAACATTTGTCTCACATTCATCCTTTGTAAAGTGCATGTTCACCCCGCTGGTGTGCCCCGTGCTAATAGCTGATACTCAGATGGTGGAGCAAGGTAGAAGAAACAACCTGCATGTCTACCAGTTCCCGATGCCTTTTGTGGGGAGCCATGTAATTAGCCTTTTACAAAAGGTGGCTTCCCATGGCTCAGTGCTCAGTACCACTGGCAACGAGCGCCCATGTCTGGCTGCCAAAAGTCTGAGGGGCATATTATCAAGACCAGTGTCAAAATTATCACCGGTTTAGCTGCAGTTTTCAGCAACGAATCTGACGCCATACTTGATAATATACCCCAATCTTTTATAGGATATTCACAATGCGAGCTGCTGCATTTTCAATAGGTAGTATTTGTCTCAGGTCAACTCATTGATACGCCAAGGTGCAAGAAATTCTCCAAATCAATATGAAATGTGACCACTGCATGTACTTCGGTTTGCTGGCCTTGATGGGAAGTAGGTTCCGGACCGGACTCCGGGCTTGCAGTTTTCACAAACATTTCAAACAGTGGCCTGCTTGGTGTGTGATAGCAATGTCTCATTTGGGTCAGGTGGAGCACCATGAACCCATCACAGACTATTGGCACCTCTGATTTCTCTACATCATCAAAGTGTATGTTGAGAAACCCAAAGAGGATGAATACATTGTGTTGGATTGCTCTATGTATCACTGAATACCTACGGCTACAGAGAAAATGATACCCAGGTCCAGTGGTGCGGGAAATTAGGAAGCATGATATGTTGTTATTGTCAATGATGGTGAGCATGGAAAAATATCCTTCACATTTGGACATGTCTGCCTCTCCCATTTGGCAGGTGAAAGATAATTTTCAACTTATTGTTAGACCATCCCTTCTTTGTCCCACCTGATCCTGTCTTGTTATCCCATAGCCTTCGGGTACAGCATCAAGGATGTCAGGGGTGGAATTATCAACAAGCAACGTCTCTGCGATGAGTATCTCATTTGGGCTTTTGTCCCCTGAGTATGGTGTGGTCTACATATTTATTTTAGGTAATGGACTGACAATTCAGCAGGAGGAAGAACAGGTCTCCACCCAGTTGTGTGACCATAATCAAGTGTGGGACCTGCTTGTTGCAGTGTCCACCATTTAAATTGTCCTTGTCACCCAGGATACATTGCTGCCATACATTTCCAAACGTTGGAGTCCTGCTCTGCAGTTCATTTGCTGTGTACTCAATGCTTTGATGGGGTGTACGACTGGCAGGAATTCGGGGCCTGGTCCTGGCTGGGTGCAGACAGGTGCCGACGTGCAGGCCCTATGTGTGCATAACGAGAAGTCTAAGGTGTGCCCTGCCTTGTAGCTCAGTGTTGACAACCATGGTCAGCCTAATGTCAGACAACATGTCATATATCAACATAGATAATGAATGTTGGGTAGTCATGGCATGAGAGTTTATTTTATTTATTTATTTATTTATTTATTTATTTATTTTAAAGGTTTTATATAGCGCTACTGGACCCAAGAGTTTCAGAGCGCTTTACAGATAGGTAAACAACATAGAGACAATTTACAAAGTGAATTAAACTAAACATATGACAAGGCATTTTAGTTAGATGAGGGAAATGAGGAAAGAGGGAAACTAAGAGATAAATAAGGGAGACGGGGGGGTTGAGGAGTAGGAGAGAGAAGGGAAGAAGGAGAGGGGGAGCAAAAATAGGAAAAGGAAGAAGGAGAAGGTGTGTTGAGGAGAATACAAAGTAAGGACAGGACAGTCAAAGCCAGGAAGGAGCACGTAGTCCAGGAAGTGGATGGTGTTGTGTCTGCTGAAGTCGATGGTGTGGGCGAAGCACCCGTTTTTTCCCGCCGCTGCCTGCCTGCGGCCCCGCCCCCATGCCAGACGATTTGCTACCACGATCCCGCCTCCCAGCTGACCCTCCCTCCCGGCTCCCTTCTTATGACGCCCCCTCAGCGACCGCGCAGCGGACGCGCGCAGCTGGAGCACGGACTGAGCGCCGAAGGTGCGCCAAAGGTAAGCCCGTCTGCGCCCGTCGGCGCCTGGACCGTGCCCAGCGCCCGGACCCCTGGCCCCCGCAGACTCCAGCCCTCCCGCTGGACCTACGACGCCACCGAACTCTACGCACTCAACGCCGGCTGAACCCCGGGTTGCTACCGAGCCACCCCGAGACGCACCCACGGACCCTTCTGCTGCCACTCCTGCAAGTTCACCTGCATCCAGACCTGCACTACTCCTGCACCAACCAAGACCAAGATGAGCAACAGCAGCAGCCACCTAAAGTGCATCCTGCTCAACACCCGCTCCGTCCACAGACACGCCATCGAGCTCTGGAACCTGCTCGACACTACTTCACCAGACGTCGCCTTCCTCACGGAAACCTGGATGAACGCCTCTTTAGCGCCCGACATCGCCATCGCCATCCCAGATGGCTATAAGATCATCCGAAGGGACCGCATCAACCAGACCGGAGGAGGCATCGCCATCATCCACAGGAACACCATCCGCATCAAGACAAGCACCGACCACACCCTCGCACCCGCCGAACACTTGCACTTCCAGGTCCACATCAACCCCAAGACCACCCTCAGAGGCACCCTCATCTACAGACCCCCGGGACCTCGCACACAATTCAGCGAAGACATCGCGATTTCATCAGCCCGCACGCCCTCCCCTCCGCTGACTACATCCTCCTCTGGGACCTCAACTTCCACCTGGAGAACAACAACGACCGCAACACCACCACCCTGCTGGACAACCTCGCAAACCTTGGACTCAAGCAGCTGGTGACCACCCCCACCCACTTCCCCGGACACACACTCGACCCAGTCTTCTCTTCCAGCAAGGACATCGCCTTCAGCCATGCCACTGGACTCCACTGGACGGACCACAGCTGCGTGCACTTCAGCTTCAAAAGGACCATGATCCACCACCAACAGCAACAGGTTGCACGCAGAAGCTGGAACAAGATCACAGCCGACCAGCTCGCGACTTCCCTGAGCAAGAACCCACCCACCAGCGCAACGAACCCCAGCCAAGCGGCCACCAACCTCATGAAATGGATCAGCGGCTGCGCAGACGACCTTACCCCCCTGAGGACCCCGCCTAGCAGACCCGGCAGCAAGAAAGCCCCATGGTTCACCGACGAACTCAAGAGCTCCAAGAAGAACTGCCGAGCCCTCGAGAGAACCTGGCGCAAAGACCCAACACCTGACAACATGACTACCCTCAAGCTCGCCACCCGGAAACACCACCAACTCATCCACGCAACCAAGAAAACTGCATTCAAGGAACGACTGGACAACAACGCACACAACAGCAAGGAACTCTTCAACATCGTCAAAGAGCTCTCCACCCCCAACGCCGGAAACAACAACATCACCCCTTCGCAAGACCTCTGCAACTCCCTCGCCTCCTACTTCCACAACAAGATCGCGGACATACACAACAGCTTCAGCACTCAACCGACGCACCCTACGACCGCACCAACGCCCCCCACCACCACCCTCCGCGCCTGGACCCCAATCAGCACCGAAGACACCATCCGCACGATGAACTCGATCCATTCCGGATCTCCGACCGACCCCTGCCCTCACCACGTCTTCAACAAGGCCGACGTTGTCATCGCACCCCACCTGCGGGACAGCATCAACACCTCCTTCAACACCGCGAACTCAGCGCTCTACTAAAGAAGCCATCAGCCGACCCCACAGACCTCAAGAACTACCGCCCCATCTCGCTGCTCCCGTTCCCTGCAAAAGTCATCGAGAAGACCGTCAATAAGCAGCTGGCCGCCTTCCTCGAGACGAACGGATCCCTCGACCCATCGCAGTCCAGGTTTCGGGCCAACAACAGCACCAAGACCACCCTGATCGCAGCCACCGACGATATCAGAGCACTGATCGACAACGGGGAAACAGCGGCCCTCATCCTCCTGGACCTCTCTGCGGCGTTCGACACTGTCTGCCACCGCACCCTAGTGCAACGCCTCAGCAACATCAGAATCCAAGAGAAAGCACTGGAGTGTCTCATCTCATTCCTCGCCGAAATAACCCAGAGAGTCCACCTCCCCCCGATCAGATCCGAGGCCACCGAAGTCATCTGCGGCGTACCACAAGGATTTTCACTCAGCCCAACCCTCTTCAACGTCTACATGAGCCCCCTCGCAGCCATCGCATGCCAACACAACCTCAACATCATCTACTACGCCGACAACACCCAACTGATCCTCTCCCTCACCAACCACCCAGCCACCGCCAGAGCCAGACTACACGAAGGGATGAAAGATGTCGCCGACTGGATGAAGAACAGCCGCCTGAAACTGAACTCAGACAAGACGGAAGTCCTCATCCTGGGATCATCACCCTCCACCTGGGACGACTCCTGGTGGCACCCTGCCCTGGGCACCGCTCCCAAGCCAACGGACCACGCACGCAACCTGGGCTTCATCCTGGACTCCTCCCTCTCGATGACTAGCTAAGTCAACGCCGTTTCCTCATCATGCTTCAACACCCTGTGCATGCTCCGCAAGATCTTCAGATGGATCCCCACAGAAACCAGGAAGACCGTGACCCAGGCACTCGTCATCAGCCAACTGGACTACGGGAACACCCTCTATGCAGGAACCACAGCCAAACTTCAAAAAAGACTCCAACGCATCCAGAATGCCTCTGCACGATTCATCCTGGACATCCCCTGACAAAGCCACATCACCAGACACCTGAGAGACCTGCACTGACTCCCCGTCAGCAAGAGAATCATGTTCAGACTCCTCACCCACGCATACAAGGCTCTCCACGACCTGGGCCCCAAGTACCTCAACGACCGCATGACCTTCTACACGCCCACCCGCCAGCTACGATCGACCAGCCACGCCCTCGCCAACGTACTACGCATCCGCAGAGCCACCGCCGTAGGAAGATCCTTCTCCTACCTGGCAGCCAAGTCTTGGAACTCCTTCCCCACCCACCTTCGGCAAACCCAAGACCATCTCTCCTTCAGGAAGCAGCTCAAGACCTGGTTGTTCGAGCAGTAACATACCCCTCTCCCCCAGCGCCTTGAGACCCTCCCGGGTGAGTAGCGCGCTTTACAAATGCAGTGATTGATTGATTGATTGATAGAAGACATTAGCATGGAAGTCATTTCCACATACAGATCAATAAGGTCTTCAATAAGTATTTTGACCAGCTACTTGTTAAAGCTGATGGACCACCACCACCACAGACACAAGAAACAGACCAACATCTCCAAAAGGGCACCATGCATGGGTGAAGACACCTCCTACAGCTGGACAGACAACCATGTGAGGATTCACACAGGCACCTGGCTCATTCATAGCTACCAATGAGACACATCTCCCACTGTATATAAACCACTACGCAACATCAACACCTGACTAAACACATGCAGGTACACACACACCTGGAAGTGGACAGAAAGTGATGGCCCTATGGCATATGTCCCCCATGGGTAAGTAGCACACGTAAAAAAATTAATTCATTAATGATGGCCCACTTGTGAGATATGCCAACATGGTGTGACATGTGTGGTGGCTAAAGCAGCAAAGAGGGCAGACTTGCTCGGGTACAGCTCCGCTGGGAGCTCCCTTTCTACGGGCACATTCATCCATTGTATGCTGACCTGCTGCACTTCTTGGTGAGAGGTGGCACAACTACACACATGCTGAATCCCTGAGGCAAATATTAAGGAAAATCAAGGCCTGCTCAACGCACCGCTGAGCCTGGGACTCTTGAATTGCAGAGTGCGCTCATAACATATCTCAGTTGCTGGATGCGTGAGGCCACGGATGAGCTCCGCTCACCAGGCTGTGCCAAGTGGCGCAGTTACCATTACGGTGCCACTGGGAGGAGAACTCGGGCCACAATGCACAGTGTAGCACAAACTGTGCCCTGGACATCTGCTCCACCGGACCAGACCATTGGAGCAACTTGGACCTTGACGCCAAGCCTCGGTGTGCTCGCGTGGTCCTGCGCACTGATGCCCGAGCCCGGGAGGATGACCCGGAGGGTCACACCCTACATCTTGTTACGGACCACTGCGCTCCCAGATTCGAGAAATCGACCCCTAGATGGACTACTGCATCCTCCAAGAGTTCTGCTGATAAACGGAGGCTTGGTGAAAGTTGGGACACAGACTTGGGACAAACCTGTGGCGAGTCCCGATGAGTCGCAGTGCATCTGGACATCCCGGAGGGGCTTCCCCGCACCCCACCCACCCCTGACCTCTCCTGACCTTAGACGGTCTGATCCAGGGCACTGGTGGTCAGCGTGGGGAGACAGCTGAAGCTTCTTTGTGATCCTTCATGCTGGGGTGGTGCCGTGTTGCCTCTGCTGACCCGGCCGCAAAACACAGTCTCCGCACAGCCTCACTTCCACCCACACTGCTCCCCACTGCTGTGTGGACTAGCTATGACTGTGGCCATGTCCCAGCACTCACCAACTGCGGTGCCTTTGGCATGGACGCCCGAGTGTGACGGGGAGGACTCGCTGCCTGAGAAACACTGATAGGTGCGGCAAGAGACGCTCAGTACCCGCACCATACTGCGACCACACAAGTGACTTGTAACAGACACTTTGCCAGCCAAACCTACTCTCATTGCAGATGCGAAGCACAGTGTTGCGCCCATAGACGGACGCGGTTGCATGTTCTTCCTGGCATCGTAGTGCAGGTAAGGCCTTCACTCCTGTGATACTGAGCCGAGCGGCTAGGATAAATCTCTCAAACGCAACAAGCTGAGTTGAGCTTTAGCTAACCACACTGCACTCTCCAGCTGGACACTGTTCACCAACCCTCCAACCTGACGTTCCACCTGTAATGTAGATCTCCAGGTGCGCTACACTTCAGACTGCGCTCCCTGCTGTACGGTACAGCCCTGGTGTGGCTGCTTCCTTTGCGATGGGTGGACATTCCGAAGCCCCACCTAGTCCATGACAGGAGCCACCATGCTGCTGAGAACCCAGCCACAAGGAACACGGCACTCGTGCCAGGGTGGATGCAGGAGGCGCACTGACCTCACCTCTGTCCTTCAGGAGCAAATCAAGTAAGATGGCAATGCAAACTACCATGGATTCCACCTCTTCCAAGCTGGATGCAGTTTTAGCAGCAGTCAAAAAGCTGGGTGAGTCACTACAGCAAGTATGCTCTTCGTTAGAAAACAAAATTGTCAAGGTGGCTATAGACCTCACACATCTATGTGCAGATCATCACAAACTGGCAGATCGCACCACTCCCGCAGAAGCTGACATTACTGACATTGCCCCGCAGGATGCAGCTGCAGACCTACATGTACAAAACCTACTTAACCATGTGGAGTTGCTAGACGACAGAGTCGAGGATGCCGAAGGACGGACACCATGTAACAACGTACGTATGGTGGGACTGCGGCAAGGCCAGGAGGGGAAAGATCCGGCTGTGTACACAGAGACTTGGCTCTGCTCTATGCTACCTGAAGGCACTCTCTCATCTTGCTTCATAGTGGAACGGGCGCACAGGGTGCCTACAAGACCATTGCCTTCTGGTTAGAACCCACTTGCGTTCTTGATCGCATCCTCAACTACAGGGACAGGGATGCCATAATGCAAGAAACTAGAAAACTACAAGAAATTCAGGTTGCCAATCACCCAAAAATGTTCTTCCCGGACTACACGTTACAGGTCCAAAAACACAGATTCTCATTCATGGGAGTCAATAAACATATTCGGCAATACAAGCTTCAGTACTCTATCCTGTTCCCAGCGGGTGAACGCAGCAAAGGGAAATACTCACTTCTTTCAAACTCCAGAACAGGCTGAAGAATAGATAGACTCTTATGCCTCTGCAAACACTGAGAATGTGCCAACTAATCCGCAACAGCAGTCGCACAATGCATCCTACGGCCACAGCCATGCTGGTAAAAGGAAGAGGCAATCTCAGACCTCGTAATCTGCAGGACCGGATCGAAGCCAAGCGCAGATTGAATGTCGCAAGGTACTCAAAGCCACAGCGAACATCACAGGATCTCAACTGGACAACCTTGACTCTACCTTGAGCCAACAGGACCAGGTCAGCGACAATGACTCCTCCAAAGACCCACAGGCATCTCAATACTCTCACCAACTGCCCAATGTCACTCCACAAATGTCCAACTACATTGCCGGACAAGCTGCACTTGTGCGCCACTTGGGTGACACACACTTGCTAGCTACTGGGGCCAGCGGTCATGGCCTGCCTATCCTGAGACTTGTGTCACAATCCCTGTGAACTCCAACATACTTGCAGATTGGCTGTGTCACGATAACTGACTCCATGATGACCCTGAGGGCCCTCTCATTGCTCAAGCTGCGCTCTCACACGTTTCCATATGTGGGTATCGATCATCGGGCTGGGGTGTTGCACCGTGCAGCGCATGCCCACTTGCGACTGCCTGGTAGCTGTGGACCTCCCAAGAACTAATCAAGACACTTGCAGATCCTTTGTTCGTCACGCGGTGCGTAGCACACACCCCTCTGTCATTGTGTGAATGTTTCCTTGGTACAAGGTTTGGATGATAGACTGTTGCAAATTAGCCTTTTTGTATTTACTTATTCTTTTTGAACTGTTTGAATTGCCATCTAACATCTGTAGAAGGTCAACTTTCAAACACTTAGTGCCAGGGTAGCCAACACTGCGACCACATTTACTGCTTGCAAAGCCTACATGCACATGTGCTCTCTTTTTATTTACACTTTTCACCTACTATGTCCTACCTTAAGATGGGCACATGGAATAGGCGGGGCATACACACTCCGTCATGTTGTTAGGAAATTTACTCCTATCTCAAACAACACCATATACAGATAGCGCAACTACAGGAAACTCATTTGCCAAAAACTGAACTGCCACATTTACATTGTCGTTGGCTGTGACAGTTGTATGCCACGGGATACTCAGTGTATGCACCAGTGGTACTAATATGGGTCAGTCTGGGGGTCCCTTTTCAAGTCACGGACGTCAAAATAGAGACCAAAGTCAGGTATGTAGCAGTGCATGGCATACTATACCGCAGGCCTGTAGTACTTGCCTCGCTGTATGCACACAGCATGTAACAGGGGGCGTTCTTCAATCATATTTTGCCAATACTAGCTCAATAGCACAATGTCCCTATGACACTGGGAGGTAATTTAAATCGTGTATTGGATGCAGGGCTGGACAAATCATTTCACCCCCCTCCTAGGCACAAACACAATTCATGCCATGAGCGCACAAATTGTTTGAGCTAGGAAATGGCACCTGGCTGATGCATGTAGACACCTACACCCGACTGACAGAATGTACTCCGATTACTCAGGAGCTCACAGGCTGCATGTATGCCTCGACCGCTTCATGGCATCTGCCACCCCATTGCCCTACGTAGTTTCAACGCATAAACTGGACCATGATCTCCATACTCTACATCTTCAGTTGGAAAATGTCAGATCCCCTAATCCCATTTGGTGACTACATCCTGATGTTTCATTAGATGCACCCTTCCGTGGGTCATTAGCCAACGCCCTTGATCAATATTTTGATGCTAGCGTTGGAACGTCCTCCACAACACAAATTGAATGTGACACCTTCAAATGGGTGATACCTGGCCACTGACTACACATGCAATCAGGTATGCAGAAGCAGCTGGAGAAGGCCTTGCTCAGATTTGAACAATGCTTAGACACAATTGAGCAGGAGGAGTCTATGGATACCGTGGACACCCTGTCCTGAGAGCAAGAGGATCATTCTCGGCTGCAGGATCGATTACGTTGTTTAAATTATGCTGCACACTCTGCAAAAACCCATCAGCAGGGTGACAAGGCAGGGAAGTTCCTCTCATGACTGATCCTGCAGGATCGTTTCGCTCCGCCGATCATGTCTGTACATATGCTGCAGGATACTGTGGTATACACCCAGGCAGCCATACATGAAGAATTCTCATCTCACTACTCTCAGTTGTACCAGTCCCAAGAGTCCCAAGAGCAGTACACGCCGGCTGAGCTTCAGTCTGTTCAGGCAGGAATCGAGTTACCCCAGCACACTCCCGAGCAGCCAGAGGAGCTACATGCTCCACTCTTACCGGAGGAAGTAAGAGGCAGCATTTATTCATTAGCCAATGTCAACTCACCGGGCACGGATGGTTTGGCCGCACAATATTCCAAGGTACACTCAGACATCTTACTCCCACAGTAACTGGCTCTATACACAGCTGACATAAAATACTCCTTGCTAACAACCACCCAAAACAAGGCGAACATTGTCTCCTTACTTAATCCGGGTAGAGAGCATCAACTCTTTGGCTCCTATCGCCCCCTAGCACTCCTTAGTACAGACTGCTTAGCCCCATTAGTAAAGACACTGATCCACCACAACCAGAATGGATTTGACCCAACAAGAAGCAGCTCCGAAAACATACGAAGGCTGTTATGTGTGCACACGTATGCCCCGCATGACTGGCCACAATCTGGGGACCTGGTTCTCAATTTGGAGCAAGCTTTTGATTCTCTAGAGTGGCCTTTATCTTGTGATGGTCTTGCGTACATATTATGTAGGGGACAAGTACATACAGATGTTCAGTCTCCCTTATAAACGCCCTACGGTACTGGTCAAGTTGGGGATGTTGATCTCTGATGCCTTTAGAACCAGATGAGGGACACGGCAAGGCTGACCGTTGTCCACATTACTTTTCTCCCTAGCTATGGATCCTCTGGCGGCATTACTCAGAGATAGTGGTGGTGACTGGGGTATACCATTAGGCGACGGGCTACACACGGTCTTGCTATACGCGGATGACCTACTACTATATGTCAGAGACCTGCGGGCTATACCACCGGTCAGAGCAGACTTTTCCCAGCTCTTTGAACATTTGTCAGGACTCTAAGTGAAGTGGACGAAGTCCGGAGTGTATTCATTTACTGGCGGGGTGACTGACACAGCTATCAGTATTAATGGAGCCACGTTGGCTTGGTATCCATCCATGTTCAGGTACTTAGGCATATACATATACCGAGCCCCCACAGATGTATATGAGGGGAATCTGGTGCAGCCCATAACAGCTTTTGGATAACGCTGCCATTGGGTGTGTTGTGTCGTGTCACCTTGACGAAAATGATCCTTCTATCGCGACTGGTATATTGATTCTCCAACCTCACAATATATGTCCCTGTCAAAATTCTCCAGAGCCTGGAAGCCTTCCTTTGTGATTACATGTGGAACAAAGGCAACCCGCAAATAGCGTTAAGCTAAATGTAGGCGTCCAAGTGCAGCGGCAGACCAGCAGTCCCAAATATGGAAATGTATTTCCTGGCTCACAGCTACAGTGGCTGTCAAAATGGATCAGCAGACAGGGGTTAACAGACACTGCGACTACGGTGCCGCAGTGGCCACTTTCCCATATGTACTACTACTTTCACCCTATGAATTGGCTCCTCTGTCCGCCACAGATCTATGTATCATTGGCTAATAAATGTTACAGGATAAGCCTACATCTGACCCGCAAAGGTCATCCCTATGCTTTGCCATTACCATCAGAATGAGCCCCCAGGGGCAAGTGTCAGATACTGAATTAAAAGCGTGGCATGAGGCAGCTTTAGATGCGTTTGGCAATTCATATGTGGAGGGCAACCTTCCCAAATTTGATACTTTGGGCATGGAAAATGCTATTCCTACCAGCCAATTTCTCCAACACACAGCAATAGTGCGTACCCAAGCGGTGGCCTGGGGCTACAACACAACTTGCCCTAAACTCATTTACTCATCCAAACCCTGCATGTAATGGTGGAGGGCTCACACGTGATACACTGGCTAGCAGAGTCTCTCCTGTCACACACGTTGAAGCCATTGATGAGACGTTGCAAGAAGTGGGCTGCAGACAGACGACAGTTGGGGACAGACAATGAATGTGCAACAATTGTAGCTGGTTCCACCTATATAACATGCATCTCCCGATTCTAACTTCTTCAGACATACACAATACATAAGGCGTACCCATCCCATGATAAGATCAATTACTATTTCAACCTCAATAACGCTGCTTGTCCCCGGTGTAAAGTAAAGCATAGGGTAACATCCAGATACTGAGACATGGGCTTGATAATGGCAAGATGCCTTCTCATGAAACCATTGAAACACACTGACCCACCAGCGCCTGTTAACTGGAAGTGATCCTTCACAATATGTGCACAAGCTGAGAGCACTAGGTACCCTAGGAGGAAAGTGTGGGATTGCGCAAATTCCAAATTGACCAGGTCTGAGGTGTACTCCTCAAAGAGCACACACACCCATACGCGGCAGAAGTTAATTTCCAACCCCCTGGCGGCCCTGATGCAACCCTACCACAGCACGCTGTCCCCCTCCACCCCTCCACACTTTGACAAGATGGCATGGACTTCCACCATTCCAAACATGCGTCAGAAACGGCAAGTGAACAATGTGGCACCCCCCACATTTCACTATCATAACACTAGAATATGCTGTTATCGTTTGTCTTACTTTCCCAATGTATTTAAACTCATACTCCTCCACACCAACCACACAATGCGGCTTCAGTATGCCAAAGATGGCATTCCATTGTGTTCTGATTAATTTAAAATGATCAGTTACAGTTCACTTAAACAGACATCATCAACAGACTCTTGGCACTGACACTATGCATAGAGACAATGAGATACATTCACAGAGTCCCCATAACAACATTTGTGCAATGATGCTACTGTAGGATGCATATTTATCTTACATATCTTGTCCTCTCTATAACTGCATACCTATTTTATATTTTCTATACTGTCCACACATGATGGATGTGATGCCGAATGAATAAATACAGTGCCGCCTGTATTAATAGATTACATTTCACATAAACAGATGTTTTAAAAAATAATTGGTGTGACGTGTGGTACTCATGCTATTCAGGGGACATGCTTTAGCAACCGGTATTTGCATGGTGTAATGTGAGTGACAAACTATACCCACATATACCTACAGTACTCTGACATGATTATTGCACTAAGACAGAGCATCATTGTATTGAATTGCTGTTACTGTGCAGATTTGCCCGCTAACATAACTATGCGACCAATATTTTGAATGCATTATCACGCACAATGGCTGAATACATCGCGCAAGACTTGCAAACCTTCTAAGGATACCCTTGCAACTCTTTGTGTGCCGATTGCAGCCGCTAAACCAATAAGGACACCCTTGCAACTCTCTGTGTGCAGATTTTCATAGCAAAGCCAGAAAACGGGACGCAAACAGACAGGAAGTGATGTATGCATGCTTTTTATCTACTGGAGTAATGTTTTGCTGTTTCACTTTCACTTTTGCGCACATTACTCTGATTGCTGAGAGTGCTGGTTGTGTTTTGGTGGTGTTTGCTGTATTTGAGAGTTTGCTGAGTGTTGCTGTGTCCTGTCTCTGCTGAGTGTTGTGTAACTTTGTAAGTGTGTGAAATTGTCTACTGTGCTATATTTTGTCGGGTGTTTGTCTTGGGGTAGTATATTTAAATAGTTGTTGGGGTTAGTTAAAACAGTTTTCTTTTTGTAGTTGAGGGTCACAGGGGTGTTCGGAGATGCCAGTTGTGGGCAGGGAGTGCAGGATGTCGGAGGCGGCTTTGGGTGGGTTCCTGTGGATTATTAAATGTTACCTGCCAAACATGTTGGAGAGGGGAGGTCAGATCCTGCAGGGATATAATGTCACAGTCCGGAAGATGAAGTGGGACCGTCTGCGGGCACAAATGCAATTGTGCTTTGGCGTGAAACGCAACGTGCGCCTATTGAAACATAGATGGCAGGACATGCTGGCACGTGAGGCGGACTTCATTGATTATGTCAGATTGATGAGAGGACAACAGGGTTGTAAGTACAGTCTCTACATCATTTATCAGATAGTGTGAGGATAGAAAAACCCAATGTGCGGGCCACCGCCTAGATTGTGAGATATGTCTGCTGGCTGAGGTATGAGATGCAAAGTGTGTGTGCAAACTGTTACCACATTCAAGCAGGATATATGCATAACTTTAATCAGCATTATTTTGCAAGTCGGTGTCACCCACTGTGCAGTTACAACATTTATCACTGTCCTGCCATTGCAGCTATACTGTGAATGAACGTGCTTGCAGGAAGATCAATTGGGCATATTAGAACGGATTTGCCTTGATCAACTCAAATTGCGCTTAACGCTATTATGAATCTGACATAATCTCACCAGTGTACAGTGCCGAGTTAGCTGTGTATTTTCAACGAGTACCGGACTAGCGATGTGTAAACCAGCCATATACGACCCACTCTAAAGAAATGCCCTGTAAACCAGCTCTAATTAACAAGCGCAGATGGACATGTTCCCAATAGTGAGAGGTGGTTGTAACCTTAACATTCACAACCCATCATGCACATGGCTAAGTCCAACAATTTGGAGACTTAGTAATTCCCCAGGTCTGCTGTTGTGGTGGAAGTTACTTCACTACGCAAGTACTGGCCCAGCTTGTGATTCCCGTGATGTGCTGTTAGTAAACATTTCAATGTTGTACCCTGAGAGCTACACCTACTTTGCATCACATTAGCAAAAGGAAGCTAGGCAATATCCAAACGGCTGCATCCATGCGCCATAGCATGTTTGTGCCAGATTGTTGATTGGGTAATGTAAACATCTTTGCTGTTGCGCCAAGAACTGCTGCTAACGTGGCAATACTGCCCTTGGTAATATGCCAAAAACATTGGACTTACAGGTGTCAGAGTACATTTACTATCCATTTTTTGTAGCATATGAGATGTGTGATGTCCAAAAGCCTGGGTCAATATGCGTGTAACAGGAATTGTGTCATGTCAGCTACACTGACCTCAGGAGCTAGTTTTGTGGGCAAATGCATGTCGATGTGCCTAAAGATCTCATTAAAGTGGACATCTCCACATTGTCTCAGGCAAACATCACCTGAGCAATGGTGTAGTGCAAACGGCAGCAACTCAGTTGTACAGAGTGCATATAGAACATCATGATGCGTGGAGCAATGGTCCCTTGTGGCTCACTGACACAACTTTCATGTTCAGGGTAGCAAGCATGCAAAAGCAACAGTTGATGGACAAAATGCAGAACAATGTCATACATTCACCCCAGTACAGAGATCTGGGCCCAAATCCATCGATTTTTTGCTCACCATGCCATTCCAGTTTGAACCCAGCCATATGTAAGCATAGTAGTCTTGTTTGTCAAAATATCTACAGTCACACGTCTGGTGTCAATGGCATTCAAAGTAGGAACCTTCCTGGACTGTGTATTCAACATGCAATGACACACTTGTGTAATGTAGCATATGTTGTCACGTAAATGATTGTTAAGTTGAATATGTCCCGTATGAATTGCTGGCTGATACACATACATTTTCTTCACTTGTCTAACAGATGGACATCCGCCAATTACATAGGGGGACACCGATAGCTTTGAGGACCCACACGCCACTGGTGAGTTTAAACAGAATTGACTAGCAAGTTGCAGTGGTATGGATTTTTGTATTGCATTTTAGGATCCGAGCAAAATTTACCGATTTATGCCCTTATATAGGTACAATTCACATTGCCTTACTATAGGCATTGAAATCATACCCATATTTAGACATAGCCCATGCAGTCCAAATACAGGCATGGTTACTTTCACCCGTTCCAATAAACCACAATGATTTCTTGGAAAAAGCGGCTTAAGCAGTCAGGGACATCCCCTTGCTTGAATATTGATTTACCCAAGAACTCATGGAGATTTCATAGAACTACCAATTCCTTGAGGTTCTTTGATGATGTTATTATGCCCGACTTTACGTCAAACAGGGTACCTTTGAGGTATAAATATGCCTACATTTGCCCTAGCAAACACACAGTGCTTCGGAGCAGCTCGGCTATCTACTTGCCAGACCCAGCTCGCTACAGCAAGTGCCAAAATAAGCCGACCCTCCAGCTGACGCACTGATTGAGAAGCTGTCCTTTCTCTCGCTGAGAATCCAGCTCCAGTGTTTCCAAGCTCCCCTCGTAGGGTGTTGTGAAATCGAGCCCAGAGACAGAGATACCAGACCTCCTTCATTCTAAAACCAAGGTACGGAGCTGATTAAATCCTAAGAGAAATCTTGGATTGATTTGTGGCGAAGAAAATCTAAACCTATGCAACACCTCACTTACTTCTTCCCTCGTACTAGACTTAGGTTAGGTACATTCGGGTAGGCGCATTTTCGAAGCACCAGCTGAGTACTTTTAGCCTGTGTTATTTTTATCTATGTATTTATCTATGATTTAAAAATCATACAATGCTTTTACAGTATTATTTTATAATACTGTTCTCGCTGTATGCATTGTACTTTACAGCCTGTCGAAGGTAGTAGTTCACTTTACTTGCATGAGAAAGAAGACTGTTCAATAAATACTTTTTATTGAAAACGCCTCTGATGAAACGAAGCGTGCACGATTGACTGAGTAAAATATCTATCTATTGTTTCCACGACTCTGAAGATACGTTTATTCTTTGGGAAACAACGTTGTCATGTTCATGCTGTTGTCAGAAACGAATCTCTTCTTGTTTATTCAAGAGAGTTTCTAGTGACCTGTGAGCTAGCTGGCACTCACAATTAAGTCTAATATATTCGATAGAGACCTAGTAGACATAAGTCCTACGTCAAATCTATAGGATACATTATTCCAATGCGCAGAGCCTATTGGGAATATAGCAACTACACTACATGGCGCCCAACATTTGGTAAGGCACTAATTTAACGCTAGATACTCGAGTAACTCCGTCGTGCTTTTCACAGAGACCCCTTTTCCCCTTAAAATACTCCAATAGATGTCTGGAGTGGCTAAAAGGATAAAATATCCGCCATAACTGAATAGGACGAAAATCCTATGTATTCGTTTTTGGTTTTGTTCGAAGTTGAAGGATACAGTGTTCCAAAATATTGTGCACCTTATCTTTGTTTCCTTGAAACTTGCTCTGCAAACTTTCAGCCAACAAAATGACTGCAAACAAGACCGGTGGAGCTGCAGGCACTGCAGCCCTACCGGGCTTAGACGTTACAGGTTTCCAACAAAATGATCCGGATGCTATAATCATCCCGGAAAATTTAAGGAAAGCCATCAATATAAAGCTTATAACAAATGGCCTATCACCAAGAGGTGGTAGGGTAATTTTTGTCATAGAGGCACATGAATATTGGCAGACAGAGGCATTCTATTCATGGATTTTCTTCCCAGAAGCAAATCCAGTATCACATGTGTTTCACACAAAGTAGAAGAACATCCAAAGGATGTTGAAATTCCACTAACATACCAAGAGCATGCGCTCTCATTTAAAGGTGCCCTACAACATAAAAATCACATTACCAGGCTCGGTCCACTAGGTAGACCAGACTTCGGGTACAGTCTTTGCTGCAATCTACACAAAAACACATGGTGTACCGTCTATGGCGGAAATACCAGATGTCCTGAAACAGATTAAAAATGAATACGGGGGGCGTGGCTTGCAGCCGAGCATGGCGGCAGCTTAGAAGGAGAGCTCGGTGAGTAGGGCGGCCTCCTCCGACAATCCGAACAAATATCCGATAACTACAGACCTCAGAGGGAAGGTCCCGAGGCCCAGGACCGGGCAGAACCGATGGCAGAAGATCCGGTATGAGACTGAGACCGGGAGACGTCCGCTCCGAACTACGTCCGGCTGAGGCCCGAGTGACGAAGGGAATCCCCGAGCTGTGCTACCCGGAGAGGGTGGGCGGAAGTGCTCGCGGCCCGGGAAGAATCCGCTGGAAGTCTCCCCAGCCGTGACGACCGGAGTGTGTGGTGAGAGTCCGGAGCACCGGAATACTTCCTTGCGGCGGTGAGGCTGAGAGAAGGTCCGCGAGCGGCGGAGGCGGCACCAAGTAGCAGAAAAGGCGTGAGCTCTGTGAGGCGCTGCCGGAATGCGGGCACGGTAAGCGCGAACAACGGCGCGTGTACTGCCGGCCCCATCAGCATTTAGGACACAGCATCTGGCCAGGGAGAGAGTCCAGTACCCCCCAGTAACGCCTGCTTCTGAAGGGGAAAGAGCGAACAATAACGGTGGCGGAACGGTGGCGGGCACAGACCACAGCAGCCAGGGTACCGAATGGTGAAAGGTCACTGCTACACTTTTGCTAGGAGAAATTCAGCATAGAGCAAAACAGACCAGACACAAACACAAGACCATAGCTTGGATTAGTGTGGATGTTACATAAAGCGGGAACAGTGGCCGGTGTCCATAAACCTTTTTGCTCGCACACACTGCATCCGGGGCCTAACAAGGGACAGGGGGCAGACTACCAGTGAACTACTGTGTGCGCGGAGTGGCCGAATGCGACTGGTGGCTTTAAGGAGGTGAGGGCTGGCAAGGCACGAGCTGACCTGAAGCTCACGGTGGATCTAGAAGGACTCCTCTTCCTCCCCCGAACTCCTCAACTTTGGGAGCCTGTGGAACGCTCCGGTGGCAGCAGGGCACTGCGGGTCGAAGCATGGCGGGCAGGGGCGCAAAGGGCGGCACAACCCAGGCCCGCCTGGATAAATTCGCCTATGATAAGAATAATCCTACCCACGCAGAGCCGAGGACATCCACAGGGAAGTCAGCAGACGGAGACGGACGTAAAAAAGTAACGCTAGAGGATGTCATGAAAGCGCTGGTGCAGGTTCAGGCTACAGTAGGGTCAATCTCCACAGAGGTCACCCTAATACGCGCTGACTTCCACAAAATGTCCGAACGTGTGAAAGAAATTGAAGTGGTCACAAAATCGTTAGTAGAAGATGTCTCAGAGCTGCAAACGGCAATGGAGCGGGTGGTGACTGAGAATAAATCATTGAAAGAAAAACTGGACGACCAGGAAGGACGATCAAGGAGGAATAACGTCAGAATTCTTGGGGTTCCAGAATCCGAAGGCACCAGAGCAATGGACCTGTATGTGGAAGAGTTGATTAAAACGAGACTCCAACCTAAAGGCCTTTCTCATTTCTTCTCGGTCAAAAGGGCACACAGAGTCCCGGGAGGAAGGCCAAAACCTGGTGCAGCGCCAAGGCCAATTTTGGCACGGTTCTTCAAATTCCGTGATCGGGACGCAGTCCTTTAAGCGGCGAGAGTATCGCCACCCATCCAGATCCAAAACTCTACGATCGCCTTCTTTCTGGACTACACAGCCGAAGTTGCCCGCCGCTGAAGAACCTTCCTAGACGTGAAGAAGGAGCTGAGGGCAAAAGAGATACCATACTCAATACTGTTCCCGGCCAGATTGCGGGTGGTGGAGGATAACAAGACCTGATGTTTCGATACACCAGACATGGCCCACGAATGGTTGGAGGGCTGGCGACAGATTGGACAGCCTCGCCGCTCGAAGAGAAAAAACCAGAGCCAGCGACTTGGGGATCACACGTGGTCACAAACGTCAGGGCCTGAAGATGCAGAACGATCACTGACTCGGAACGACCACGAGGAGGAGACTGGAGCGAGACAATGATCATCCGGTACCTACTTGAGTCTTGATTAATGCGATACTGGACTAAGGGACTCCGAAGAGGGCAGGAGGGGCCGCCGGCTCCGGGGGGTCTTTCACCCCAACAAGCAAGTATTCTGGTTGAGGGTTGGGTGAAGCACTCTGCTAAGTTGGGGGGGCGGGCGGTTCAAGGTCCGTATAGCAGGGAGGCAGGGAGGGGGGCACAGGAGGGGATGGTTCTTGTTTTTCAGGTTCTAAATGCAGGGGAACTGTTTGTTGAAATTTTGACTCAATGTTTTAAGGCAGGACACGATGACAGAGACACACTGACGATGTCAGCGGAGGGTGGGCTGTGCGCTCTACTACTCGGTACGCAGTCTTATACACACATTCAGCTTTTTGAATGGCACACAATGCACAGGGTGACGCTCTTGTAGGGGGAGTTCAAGAGACGCAAGTAACACCACAGCAGATAATGACATGGAATGTGAGGGGCTTGGGCGCCAAAATTAAAAGGAGATAAATAAAAAACGAATAGGTCTAGCTCTGGTCCTCCTGCAGGAGACACACCTTACCGGCAAAGCATGTCAGGCATTGGATAGAAGGGGCTACCGCATGGTAATACACTCAGAGTTCACATCTGGCTCACGGGGAACAGGTATTCTGTTATGTAAATCATCCCCCTTCATACTCGAACACACCAAAACAGACCATCAGGGCCGCTTCACGGCCGTACAGGGTCAATGGGAGGGCAGACGCTAACCATAGTGTCTGTCAACATCCCTCCAGCACTACACACTATCGCTCTCCCGGCACTGGGGAAATTCTTCCTGGATCTACCGGCGGGAGACCTTATAATTGGTGGGGATTTTAACGCTGTGGCACACGATACACTGGATAGATTCCCTGTCCGATCACAGACAGCTGGGCCCTCACGGTTCAGTGAATTTCTAGAGGCACAGGGGCTGATAGACGTATGGAGACACATGCACCCTACAACACAGCAATACACCTACTACTCCGCAACACACAGTAGTTTGTCTCCTGACTATTGAGTATGTAAACATCCGACCCAGGGGCATATCAGACCATTCCCCAGTGACGTTGACTCTGTCCTGCCAAGAGAAGACCCGCAGGAGGATATACCCAATTCATCCGGGATACCTCAATGTCCTGACAATTAGGAAAAGACCTACAGAGAGCGACCCGGTATTATTTCACTGAGAATACGGCATCAGTAGAATCTCCCTCCGTCCTGTGGGAAGCATACAAACCAGTTCTAAGAGGGCAAGCCATAACATCCGTTGCGGGGCACAAGCGATCGCAAAGACGGGAATTGACAGAGTTAGAATTGGCTCTTCACGCGGCAGACACAGCGCACATGGCGGACCCTACACCGGAGACACTACATACACTGCATTTATGTCAACGGCAACACAGCGACTACCTGAAGCACTGGACTTCAGATAATATAGCGGCAACCACACACAGAATTTACGATGTATGTGACAAGGTAGGGAAAATGCTGGCCTGGCTGGACAATAAGAAGGGTGGTACTAAGAATATACTGCAGCTGTGCGCTGCCGATGGGACGCTCCTCAGGCGCCTGGCAGATATAGTTGGTGAACTAGCCGACTATTTTCAGAAGGTGTATACCCCAGACGGGGTGGTAACAGCAGAGGCAGCATTGTCTTCCCTCCAAAACGTACCGACACAAACGCTTACACCGGAAGCGATGGCGGAGCTAGAAGCCGCACTTACGACTGAGGAAATACAGTTGGCCTTCAATGCGGTACAATCTGGCAAGGCTTTGGGCCCCAACGGGATCCCAATTGAATGGTATAAGACGATGTCAGAGACATTGAGTGCACCACTGCTGGCAATGTATGTAGAAAGTCTGGAGCTTGGTGGGCTCCCCTGGACCAGCGCACAGCGACAATCGTGGTTATCCAGAAACCTGGGAAACCAGCAACAGAATGCACATCATACCGCCCGATATCGCTCCTAAATGCTGAAGCCAAGATTCTGGCAAAACTTCTGGCTACTAGGTTGATGCCTCACCTTTCGCACCTGATCCACCTGGATCAATCAGGCTTTATGCCGCACAGAAGTACCGCTTTAAACCTTCGTCAAATCCATGGGGCACTGGCGCGCGCGCCGCAGTTGCAAGTGCCTACGGTAATACTATCCTTGGATGCTAGAATGGCGTTCGACATGGTCGAATGGCAGTACTTGTTTGCAGTACTTACCCACATGGGATTTGGTCCCAAATTTATATCGTGGATACTACTCTTATATTCTAGCCCAATGGCGCACGTAACGGCAAATGGTCTCCCGCACAATACAACTTGCTAGGGGGACGCGCAAGGGATGCCCATTGTCACCCCTGCTGTTTGCACTGGTGTTGGAGCTGTCAGCCACCTTTATAAGGACCACCCCGTTACTAAAGGGGATTAGTTGGGGGAGAGCTGGGAAGACAGCGTCTCTCTCCACGCAGACGATATGCTGGTCTACTTGACAGAACCAGAACGTGGAATACCGGAACTCCTTGTGCTCTGTGATAACCAGGGGAAGGTGTCCGGATATCCGAAAAATTGGACAAAATCAGTAATTTATATTTTGAACGGCACAACCCCAATCCTCCCCCCGACTGTCCGCTGGAGATAGCGGAGACCTCTTTCAAATATCTCGGGATTCATGTCACCCGGGAGGCGTCCGACTTCTATGAAAAAAATTTGAAGCCGCCATTAGAGCGCCTGTGGCGCAATGTGCTACACTGGAAGGGGCTGCCCTTGACACTGCTGGGAAGGGCAGCACTATTTAAAATGATGGCATTGCCACGCTTCCTCTATGCGCTTGAAAATACTCCCCACATGGTGCCGCCGCGTTATTTCCAGCAAGTGATGGCCATGGTATCCGGTCTGCTGTGGGGAGACCGCCCTGCACGAATCGCACATGTGAAGCTAAACAGGAGCTGGTACGAGGGGGGGATAGCACTGCTGAACCTACAAATGTACTACTGGGCAACGCAACTTAAAGTCATTAACCACTGGCTGCATGTCCCTCAAGATGACCCCGCCTACCGGGCCGATAGAATACAATTAGGCACACATAGCTGCTGGCAACGCTTTATCACAAGGGATTGGCGGCGAAGCTTATAGGACCCACAAAACACACAGTAGCGCTATGGTATAAAGCACAGACGAAACTTGAATGGGGAGGCGTAATTACAAAACTCACCCCAGTATGGGACACCAAGGCTCTGGGTCATCTGCAGTGAAGCAAGGGATTCACACAGTGGGCCAATATTGGCATTTCAGTGGTAGGAGACCTGTGGACAGGCGGGGCGGTGGTCCCTTTCTCCCAGCTTCAGCAACAATACGACCTAGGCCCAAATGATACATATAGATATTTACAAATTAGGAATGCACTGTTAACAGCAATACCAGATGGCACGGAGGTCCCCGCGGCCTCTCCTATGGAAGACCGATTACTTACTGACTTTATGCAGCACAGCGCCACCTCACTCACATACCGCAAACTAATAAACAACCTGACAAACCCCACAAGCAAACTACGAGAGAAATGGGTGGAAGAACTGGGGGATATGGATGAAACGGGCTGGAATGCGGCACTAGCATCCCCCAAAGAAGCGGGCATTTCGGCTAAATTCAGATTGGTGCAGCTTAAGATACTGCACCGGATATACTAAACCAGGTCCACCCTTCACAGGCTCCACAGGGCGCAGCACCCTTACTGTCTACGGGGATGTGGAGAAGAGGGCACTTACTTCCATACTATCTGGGAATGCCCGATTATATTTGACTACTGGAGGCAAGTAATGTGCACCATCTCCCAAACACTGGAAGTCTCCCTTACACCAGACCCCCGTAAGTGCCTGCTGAACTTGTGGGAACCGAATGACCTCACACGCCAGGTAAAGCTTTGTGCAACTGTGGGGTTTATGGTTGCGAAGAGAGATGTGGCGCAGAAATGGGGGGCGGCAGAGTCTCCGACTACCGCAATGGTGCAAAAACATGGACGTGCTCATGATGACAGAAAGGGCGGTATATAAGATGAGGGCCAATCCTCGTAAGTGGAATAAAATATGGTTACCTTGGAACAAGTACGCAGGGAATTATGTACTCCACTGATGGAAGATGACATTGACACCTCAGACGACGAGGGGGAGGACGACTGGGATAGTCCCACAGATATATAGGAATAGTGGTAGCGAAGCTTGCCGCGTGCTAGCTATACGACCGGGAACAGACGCCTGAAGGTAGGCGGTGCACAGGGGACCCGACACAATTACACAACCTCATTATCAAAAATAAGTGTGGAGAATGGTCAACACTGCCGTAGTTAATGTTTGAGTAGTACATATAATAGTGAGACTATTTGTTTGGTTATGATTGTTTATAAAATGAAAATAAGACATCAATTAGTCTGGAGTAAGCGAGGGTGGCATAATTGTAACAAATCTTCATTTTAACGCCGCCGACCTGCGTTGTCGGCTGAATGGCTGTGGAACTCCTATGTGTAGATTTAACCTGTAATGACGCAGCCGGCCTCAGGGTTGTATGTTCCTCGCTGTGTAATGATGATACATGACAATAAAAAATAAAAATTAAAAAGTGAATTCGGGGCAGGCCCTGCTTTTAATCTGGGTAAGAAATTACTGAGATATTTCAAACAAGTCTCAGCTATAATATTAGCTAATAATAAAGGTGAGGCAGCATCTGTGGCGATCCACCAAAAATTAAGAGAATTTGATGTAACTGAGCAACCATATTAACTGGCCAGAATAATTGAAAAATCCTATGAAGAATTAGGTAGAGATAATTTGGGTGGGAAACCAGTAAAGCCCCAACTAACAGAAAGTCCTGAAAAGGTCTTTATTAAAAACACTCTCACTACTCCTAAAAAGAAGTGGGAAAATACTAAACAAACTTCTAAAGAGGAGCGTTCTCAGTCCCCAGGAAGGTCTCCTCAAAAGGAGCCCTCTGAATAAAGGTATAACCTCAGGAATAGGGAGAATTTGAAAAAACCTGATAGATATCAAGATACTGATACATGTTCTTCTCGTACCTTTCAGACTTCCTCACAGAAATCGGAAAGAAGAGGACGGTCAGAACACAAAGAAGAACGTGTGAAGTCCAAAGACGATCAACACGTTACAAAAAATAGGTAAACCCAATTCACCAAAAAGAAGGTAGCAGGTCTAAAAATCAGACATGCCGAGGATCTTGAGGACAGTCAATGCTGGACAGCGCAGCAGAAGTCACCATAGCTCGCAAGATCTGGAAGGATCATCTGGAGACAGTGGACTTGAATGAGTACATTCAAGTTGAAACTGCTGACACCAGGGTAAGTGTTCCCCATAAGTTATATGAAGTAACGCTCCGGATGGAGGGGGACATAACTAGGAAAATAAGAGCATTCTTTTGGGAGAAGCTCGATAACGGTTATGACATTCTTCTAGCTGAAAAAGATTGGCCACCAAAATGTGTCAGGGAGTGCCCACACAGCGAAGACATCATTATGCCAGCCTTCTCCAATCATATTCCAATTCACTTAAAATACACCTATGCCAGAAAATGGGCAGCAGCCAGGCTCCTGCATTATATAAAAATCATGTAGGGTGGGATGAGGATTCTCCTCACCATAAAACCCAGTTAAAAACTCAACCAACTGCATGAAGACAGTATCCAGTAAAGCAAGAAGCTAAAAAACAGGCAGGGAGATATTAGATCCACTTGAATACCGAGTGGTGATTGAAACACGCACCTCGTCAATGAACAATCCTTTGTTTCCTGTCTCCAAACCAGACAATACATATTGTCTAGTTTTGGACTACAGACATTTGAACTCTTGTTGCAAAACCTTTGTAGTGCAAAATGTACACAGTGCAGCATTAATGATAACATTGTGCGTAAAAAATATAAAACCACTTTAGATATTTCTAACGGTTTCTTCTGTCAAAATATTGTACCAGAAAGCAGGTACTTGACCGCTTTCTCAATTATGGGGACACAGCGGCACTTCGGTCGTCTCCCCCAGGGATTCAGGAATATTCCAGGGTTATTTTCAGCTAGAGTAACAGAGCTACTACAAACGTATGATGATGAGGCATTATCCTATGTCGATGACATCTATCTAACAGACAATGACTTGGACAGGCACTTGAACAGAGTGAATACCATTATACTTGGATTTGCCTCTGAAGGGTATAGATTCAACTTTAAGAAATCAAGAATTGCCCACCTCAACGTCCTTTTTCTAGGATAAGAGTTATCAAGTGAAGGCAAAAGCCGGACAGCCAATTTTTTTTACAAAAGTGTACGCTGCTCCAACCTCAAAAAACACTGAAAAACGTACAGTCAATTCTAGGTTTCCTTAATTTCGGAAGACCTTACATTCTAAACTACGCAGAAAGGGTTAAACCTCTCTATGAATTAATCAAACCTGATTTTAAAACAACTAATTGGAAGCAAAAACACACAGAAATGTTGCGTTCAGTGCAAACAGACATGTTAGCAACAACACATTTACAGACACGTGTAAGCATACGCAATCTTGTAATCAGAATAATCCCAGGAAGATGAGGATTCACGTACTTAACCTTTAATGAAAGTTAGAAAGTACTAACTGCTTATAAATCACACTTGTACACACAAGCTGAAATGAAATTCACTTCTACAGAAAAAATTCTGACAGCGGTTCAAACTGCAGTAGCAAAAGAGAGAGCATTCGCACAGGGAAAACACATAATGGTCTTTACTCCTGTACCTGCCTTAGAGGCAGTGACAAAATTAAGCATTCTGAATGCAAAGGCTTTACTTCCAAGATGGATACAATGGGTTAACTCCCTTGCTGCAACAGACGTTTAATATGTTTTTGATCCCTACTTGAAAACAAAAGAATTTCTACAATACGAACAAGAATGTCCTCTGCCCATTGAGATTCTGCCTCTAGAACAGTACGAATGTATAATTTATACAGTTGGATCAACACAGCCCGCAATTGGGGGTAAACAAGCTTATAGTGCTGCGCGCACAATTGTTAAAGGTCGCTGGCGCGATGGTAAATTCCGACCTATGGTCACAAAAACGCAATCTCTCGGAGACTGTACAGCTCAGCGAGCTAAACTACAAGCATTCAAGTCGGCGCTTGAAAATACTGATCGCGAATTCCCCACTTCATGGTGTGCAATTCGCATTACTGCGTTCAATCTTACATACTTGCAGGATTGGATTCAAAATGGTTTCAAAGACGCAAAAGGTAGCACAATCAAGCATAAATTGCTTTGGGAACAAGTAGTTCAATTACAGAAAGAACTACAAAAGACTCATGTGATCCATACACTGAGTCATCAGCGTGATGGCGTTCACGTTGAAGGGAATTCATTGGCTGACGAAGCCGCCAAGGCAGCTGTGCAAACGGCATCCATAGCTGCAATCACTCTTTCTAAAAGAAAAATAGACAGCGAAATAATGCAGGCTGTCACCTCTTTCAACAAAGACAACGGTAAAATGTTACCCAAAGGCTTTCCACTCAAATACTCATATATAACTGATGCAAATAATGTTCCATTTGCTCGAATCCCTGGAGTGGGGGATAGAGTAATTCCAAACATGGAACATAGATTAGGACTAATCTTAGCAGCACATGAAGGGCTTGCCTCTGCACACACAGGTGTTTCCGCTACAGTATCCTTGATAAAACAGAGATACTGGTGGCCACGCATGAGGAAACAGACCAGAAACTATGTTTTTGAATGTGAAATCTGCCAAAAGGTTTCAACAGTGAAACGCCCAGCGCAGAAGCCCCTTTTAATAAGTAGTAGGCCCAGTGGACTCCAGAGATGTAGCAGACGACCAAATCTTGCTACTATCCAAGAGGTTCAAACTGAGAGACTCATCACCTTTGAAGAATCTGTAGTGCGAAAAGAAGGACTAAGCAATAAAGCTATGCAACTTGTGCCTCTTGACACCCAAATAACAGTTCGTCAAAAAACTCCTGTCTACAATGATGTAGCATCTGACTATACTAATATGACAAAGGATCCAGAAGCTCCAGCGATTTCAAGTAATCCTGATGCAATACCAACAACTGACAGAACTGCCTCTGACTATTTCATTAACTTTGATACATTTTTCGAGGATCCCAGTGAGCCTGAAATGACGCCAGCAAATAGAACTTTTAAAGAACAAGTAACAGAACTTTTTCAGCAACTTGAAAAAAGGTATCTGGTTTCACCGTGGGTTGAACTTTGGATTGTGCTAGACATACTTTTTCTCCTACTTTGGCTAATTGTTGTATTAAGTTTGGGAATGCTGATAAATGGAAGACATAGTAAAATGGACACGGCAAGTAAGAACATCCACTTATTCCTCAGGCCACACAAATCATCTTATCGTGAACAAAGAGACTTGACATCAGTGAACATCACAGCTGTTCCTATACCTGGTGGTATAGCATGGGACAGAACTGATTATGACATCTTTGGCCCTGGAGAGCTGTCTAAGATTCCACATCAATTCAAGGTTTCCTTGAGTGACTTTGTTTCACCCAGCACATTTTCTGAGATTGGGACTTTGAGACTGTTAACAATATGATGTCGGACTTAGAGATGCCTGCAAAATTCCCAAAACATGAATACTTAGAAGGTTCATCAGATTATGAACAAATGTACTGTTATAATCACTATGGTCATCATTATTTGCACAAATCCGCAAACCCTAGAAATGCGTATACTTTTAATCAATGGGAACATTGTCCAATGCCACCAAAGGGTAGCTCAATAACATTCTTTGAAAAATAACTTACTTCTGAGGTTTTAATGTCTCAAATCCGGAAATATTTTACTTTAAAAATGTTAATAAAACAGGTATGAAAAGTATGTTGACTAATACTAAGCAAATTTATTCTGCAGCTTTTTATGCCCAGCTGTCCTCATTAGGTTTTGACTTTTGGAGGGACAACATTGAAACAAAAACTGTTTGGGGCACAAAAGACTGACAGGTGCAGTGAATAGTAGCTTTATTTCGAGCCTGTATTATCCCTGAACAAATAATGTTTTTGAATGAAACTGTGCAACAAACATCCTGTCTTGGCCTAGCCAAGATAAAATATTTGAACAAACTGTCCATACCTACACCTACACCTGATAGTAAAAACACTTCAGAAGGAGGGGTCGATATAAAAACAATTTTAATTAAAAACAGAACTAATCCTGATTGGAAAAAATGGTTAATCTGGCCCACAGACACAAACAACTGTCAAGATAGATTCCTGAATAAGACTCAAGGGCTTACATTCACTAGGCCAGATCTAAGATATGTCCAGAGACAACATCCAGGGATAGTAACAACATACAGTGTAGGAAAACTGTGCCTTGACTGGCTTCAAAAATCCACACTAACAGAGGTAAAACAACACTTATCTTTACTTAAAGATGGCGTTGATTTAAGGGACTTCTTACAAGGTCCTGCGAAACGGCTTCATAAACGTTTTATATATGCTGGTATATATGCCATTTATAATGAAGCTTGGAAAGTGACACAAGCAGAGACTGCAGAACGAACACGAGAAATTGATTGTATTAATTTAGAGAAAACTCTCTCTGGGTTAACGACTCTGTCAACCAGAATTTATTCTTTGGACAGCATAGTATCCTCTTTCATGGACATAATGGAACAGGACTTGCTCATGCTACAGCATGGACAGTCACAATTGCGTTCTATAATGCTTTTAGGCTGGACGTTACAAAATCTTCGTTCTGGATATGTGCCATGGCGTCTAATCAACACCACGTCATTGTTTTCTGTATTTAACCTTACAGATAAACAAAACACTTTGGCACAAAGAGAAGCAGACTATACGGTGCTGAGCATTGAGAAACTAGAAAGATTACCATTAACTGTTTCAGAAAAACCTGCAACAGAATGTCTAATACAAACAATCACTCTGCCTGTCACAATTTTCCATTTTCAATATTGTTTGAAACATATACCAGCTGGCGTGTATGTAAGGTTGGGTAAAGAATACATTAAGCCAACCTGGGAATTACCATATTCACACAGATGTTGGAGTGGGGGAAAAGAAGTATTTCTTAGATGTACAAACTGCAAAAGCGCACTAGGCGGTACACTTTTATTTCAGGGTATTAATTTACATGGAGCCTGTGATGGTTCTTGGATCAACTTATCCTGCCACCGTCAAGGTTCTCCAGCTGCAGTGATAGATCTAATTTTTAGGCAGCTTTCTAACGGAAGCTATATTATGTTGAATGATCACAGCTGCTGTGGAATGTTGCTATGAATAGCCCGTCTCATATCTGTGTCAGCCAGGGTCACTTGTATGCAAGTATTGTTTCCTAAAACTAAGACAGATGGGGAGTCGCCGTTATGGCCTTCACTGAAAATCTCTTCTATACAAATTGATACTTTAAGCAGATACTTAAAGCATTCTTTTACAAAAAACTGTGCCACTGACCTTGTCTAAAGAGAAATATGATCTACAAGTTGCAAGGTCTTCTGCAGAGATACATGCCCTTTTAGCGACAAACTGCCCTGTACATTTCGTAGAAATGTTAGGTTGTATCTTAAACATGTCGAATATCAGTGGTATTGTACATGTATACAAGACAGTTTTTCCGGGACTGTTAGCACCTTTTGAAGCAGTCCTCAGCATATTTCCAAACTTCGTGCACTCTGTGTTAGGTGGCCTGCCTCTCATTTTGAGACTTGTAGCAGGAATACTATTCTTATTCCTTCTGCTCCGATATGGCAAGTCCGGTCACCAGCAACACCCAGATTACCATAGAGAACACTCTCCTGGCAATGAAGTGTTGTGAGCACATGATACAGATTCTGGGCCTGGCTCGGTTAAGAGATCTTAATACCATGTGCTTTCTATTATTCTGACCAATCTGGCAAGATTGCATCTTACCTGTTCTACGATGCCTGCTATTTGGAGAAGAATGCGTGTTGGACATCTGTCTAACAATTCCATTAGCACTGCCAACGGATGTTGATACTTTGCTTGGTTCAGTAACGGCCCATGCATTTTGTTGTCCCCAGCAGCTATCAATCCTGATGACGGCACTCGTTAAAGTCTCACAGACGCAATATGTTGATGGTGAGATACGTGGGTCAACAGGCACACAGGTACCATCACCATCTCCATTGAACATTGCTAATGCGGCTGACAAGCGATGCTTCACATTTTTGTGCAATCGTTGTACTTAACAAAGGTCCAACTTTCACCTAATGTGGTAGACAAATTCTTTACCAGCTTAGAAGATTTGATGTTTTCTCCAAACAACAAGACTGACTTTTGAAATTGGCACACAGGGTTCTATGGGACTCTGTATTTGACCTTCACTTTTCTTAACAAATCTTCCAACTTTAGAAGTCTATTTTTCTACGATTTGACTTTTTTCCAAATTTGAACTTTTTTTTTTGCACAAAGTAATCTGCTTGAAATAGAACTATTGATAGAGAACAAGAATTCTTCGAACACTTTCAAGAGACAATACTCTGACCTTGTCCACAACCAAAACAAATGTATATATTCTGTCATGGAATGGTCTCGACTTTTTTCTCCTGTATTTAAGAGCCATTTCATAAATGGTTTAAGGTTTAAGGTTTGTTTATTGTACAGTTAATAAAAACTCACAATTTAAAACTTACATATATAAAAAAAGCCTTATTTACATTTAAAGTTTAAGAAAGGCGGGTGGTCACACTCTTTAAGATCATAAAAGTCTCGATTTCATTTCGGGGAAGGCCATAAAAATGGAGGGGGCAAAGTACTCTGAGTGGGCTAGCATAGCGTTGGCTTGGCAGATGCTTTAGGTGAGCCAGGTGGCTGTTTCGTGAGTCTTCTAGCCACTGTGTCAAAGAATTTTGTTATCCTGCAATTTAACTGCGTCTCTTCAGGATTAAAACACAGCATCACAGCCTGCCTACAACTTGTTATGCCCTTTTGGTTCCATAGGACCCGAAATAGGGAGCGCCTTATGTCCATGAGATGTGTACAGATACAAATGATGTGTATTAGTTCCTCTTTATCTAATGAGCAGAGTCGGCAGCGATTTGCTGAGCTTGCCCTTTTCCAGGGTGCCAAATGGGGTAGTATAGGTATGATGCCGAGGCGCAGGTTTAAAAACTTGTTTTTTGTTGTCTGCGTGAGGCCCATTTTTAGGTATTCTTGTGGCTTCAGAGCGATGTAATCTTTCAGCACTGCCCATCCATGAGCCTCTTTGCCAGGGTTTCTTTGTCCTCTATAGATGATATAATCTTAGTTACTTTCGTTAGCACTTTTTTGAAGGTTTTGATGTCTGTCGGTGACTCCCAGAGATTTGTGAGCCCCAAGATCTCCAGTGATTCTTTTAGATACTTCCTTGCGGGTGAGTTCTCTCTGACAGAGAGTTCAGTCCAGAGTTGGGCGTTTAGAGATCCTTGGTCAGCGTCTCTGGTTTTTCGCCAGCTTTTTATGTAGGTGCCTCTTCTTTCCACCGTTTGCTTCTGTAGGCCGAATTCAAGACGGATTTGAGCAGGCGAAAGGTAAGTGGGTAGGTGGAAAATTATCATGTATGCTCGACTGATGATGTTGTCTAGTGTCGTTGCTTCTTTTCCTTGCATGGATTTGCTGCAGTATGTGAGCATGGGCTGGAAGCGCGCTCTAATCACCTGCAGAAGGAGGTCCAGTGACCGGTCTGGGAGAGCTTTTTCCAGAGGCTTTATCGATAGATAGAATGTCGTGCCCTTCCGACAGATGGCCTCTTGATGTTTGAACGAGCCTCTACTGTCTATAGGTACGCCTAGGTATTTGTAAGTAGCTACCTGGTCTAATCTCTGTCCGTCCAGAAACCATGCGAGTTTCTTTGTTTTGTTGCAGTTTATTGTCATGACTTTTGTTTTAATTAAATTGATCTTTAGTGCGTTGTTTATGGAAAACGAATTGGTGGTGTCCAGAAGATGTTGGAGTCCGATAGGGGACCGACTGATGAGGACCAGGTTGTCAGCGAATAAGAGTTTTGAAAGGCAGGTGTCGCCCAGCCGTGGAGCATGTGATTTAGATTTCTCCAGTTCACCGGGGAGATCTGCGAGAAGAGGTTGAACAGCATAGGGGCTAGGACGCAGCCTTGTTTCAGGCCTTTGGTGGTATTGATTTGCCTTGAGAGGTGCTTACCGGAGCCCAGTTTGATCTTGATCTTGACCCAGGTGTTGGTGTGTAGCATTATCAGCTGCTGTAGGAGTGGCCCGGGAATCCCCCATTTTTCCAGATTCTGCCAAAGTTTGCTCCGGTATACATGGTCGAACGCAGCGCTGTAATCTATAAAGCACAGAAATAATGAGCTCTTGGTAGATTTTGCCGTATCTGTCAGAAGAGTTAGAACCATAATGTTAGTCGTTGTGCCCTGGCCTCTAAAGAATCCGGTTTGGGTAGCTGGGATGATGCTCATTAAGGTTGCCCAGGGTGTTAGTTCCTCCAGGATAAGGCCAGCGTAGTATTTTGCCTCTGTGTCGATTAGGGCTTTAAGTCGATAACTACTTGGATTGCTCCTTCCACCCTGTTTGTAGATCGTACTTATTATAGAGCCTCTCCAGGTTATTGGACTTATTGCTGTTTCCCTTATTTCCTGGAAGACTGGCACCAGGGTGTTGCTCCAAAAGTCGGCGTCTTTCTTGTATATTATTGGCGGGATCCCATTAGGGCCAGGGGTATCCTCGAATTTGCCTTTTGAAATTTGTGACCTGATCCTAGCCTCTGTTGCTGAGTATGTTTTATCCTCTCTGTCTGTAATTGGTGTGAGTCTTGTTGTTGCTTCCTCATTCAGGTATACAACGTTATGCAGGGGTAATTTCCTGGTGTAGTCTTTGTTAGCTTCTTTTTTATGTTTGCCAGTTTTGTCCGAGGTCTGATGCGGTCCAGTTATCCGGGCTCCGCCTCTGGAGGAGTACCCGTCTAAGTTTTAGGCATTAAAGTGAATTGATAAATAGTGTGCCCAATTGGATTCAGATATGTTAGATTTAATGCCCTTGTGACCAGGCTGTTGTAGGCTGTGAATTGATTTCCAGAATCTGGAGCTGTTCCTCTGTTTCGAGTTGTGTGCAATTTTTACCCAAAATTCCTCGTTCAATTGCCTTTTCCTTTCCCAGGTCTTCTTCTTTAGCTGTGAATTTAAGGAGCGCAGCTCCTTCAGTGGAGCTTTGTTTTTTGGATGTTTGCGGAGCTGCCTTAGAGTCTGGTTTATATTCCATTTTAGGGTTTTTATCTCGGATGTTGTTGCCTTTCTGAGTATTTTTCCACGGTGTGTTCCCTTTTTGGGTTTTTTGCTCTGTAGCGTGTGTTGCTCCGAGTTCCATTACGGATGCTTCCCAGGCCTCCAGTGGATTCATGTTTGAGCTGGTTATCTGGTGCATGATTGTTTTTGCACTGATTGATAATACTTCAACCTCGTCAGTCTTACACCTTATTCGTCTGTAGTTAGTGGTGTACTTTGTATCTCATTGCTCCTACTTTGTTCCCACTGGACATGCCTAGCTCTCTCCTACCTTGAACGACCTAATTGTTTCAAACAGTGATAGTGTCGCCAGGGTGAAGTCAAGATGGGAAGAAGTGCTTGAGCAGAAGTATGTTGGTGCAGGCGGTGTATCCTCTGCGAATCGTCCATTAAGTACTCTCAGGTTTAGCTGCTCGAGGTCTTTCAATAGTTGGTTTGAGCATTTTGTTTGTTTACTTGGAAAGGGAATGGATTGGTTTGGTATTTCTCACGCGATGTCCATTTCCTGTGTCATTTCATCAACTGGTTTCTCTCCAAAGAGGTGAAGGTTAAAGTCATCTGCCACAAGTATGTTCTCCATTTCTCTTTCCTCCATGAGTCTTGCCAGTTCGCTGACAAGTTCCCTGGCCCCTGTTTGTCTGTGCTTCCGGTGTATGTATGTGTTTATAATGTATAGTGGTTGAGTAACCTGATTTTTTATGGTTGTGATAGCTAGTGCCTGTATCGCTCTAGGGGAGGTGATTTTTATGTTAATTTCTTCCATTGTTCCGATGGTTGATATTGAGGCGAGTGACGCCAGGCCACCTGAACTGTGGCCATAGGAAGAGCCTCTGATTGCTGGATGAGTTTGAGTTGTGTTGCCTTGTAGGGGTATTTTGTTCTCTTCCCAGGTTTCCTGGAGTAAGATCAAGTCAAATGATTTTAGGTAGTTTGATGTTTCCTTGTCCTCCAGTTTGTCGGAGAGACCGTTGATGTTCCAAATACATATTTTGATTTTGGGTGTTTCAGCTGTCATGAGGGTCAGGGCTGGTGCTCTTTGTCAATTAGTGTTTCCTGCGGTTATTGTCCGCCGTATTGTTGCCCTAGTTGAGTCAGGTTGCGGGATTGTTAAGTGTTGTAGATGTGATGGATTGCTGGCGGCTCCTGGGGAGTAACTACGTGCTCCTTTCAGTATTGATTTGACTGTTTGAGAGCGTTCTTGTTTACTTTCTTTTAGGAGCAGGGTGGGATAAGGTGTCCTTTTTCCTGCTTCGAGCTTTATTCCCTACTGGGAGAATCTGAGTGTTTCCACCAAGATTATGTTTGCTAGGTCGTTTGTTTGCCATACAGTCTTTGTTGTTTCATGGCCTAGTAGGTCAGGGGAGGGATGAAATTCGACTGCAAGCAAATCTGTCGAATTATTCTTTTTCTAATTTTTCAATTGAGTGGATAAGCCTTAGAATGTTGCCCCTGTTTAGGGTGTCCACTCTTCCTCTAGATTTAAATTCTGGAATAAAGAGAATAATGTTTGACTCATTTTTCCCAGGGGACAGTATTTGCTGATGTATATTTGACTAGTTTTGTTGGGCTCCATGTGGGGGTTAGATTTTGGTTATTGAGGCACAGCATTTTATACTAGCTCCCTGAAGATGCTCCTTTGCCTGTCCGCTAGCTGATTTGGTGGTACTTAGTTTCCTAGCCTTCGTCATTGGTTCATGAGTGGTGGCCTCTGTACTGTGGCTGACATTTTTTTGGGGGGGGTCGGTGATTGTGACCTCTATGTTGGTTTTGATAGACTCCACAGAGGCCTGCACTGCGGTCTCCATGACAGGTTGAGTAGTTACTGCCGGTGGGTGGCCTACAGGAGAACAATTTTTGCTTTGTCCTTCGTTTCTCAGTTCGGGTAAGTTGCTATGTGGTAAGTTGTTAGCTTGGCAGAGGGCCTTCTGCTCTGTCTGTTTGCTTATTTCCTCTTTGGAGGGTATTGGTGTGGCTATCTCTACTACATTTGAAGTCTTTACTTCTGTTGAGATTATGTGTTGAGGTGATGACCTTGTGCCTTCAGTATGGTTCTTAGTGGCTCCTGACTGCTCCTTGCGCCATAGTGTGATTGTTTGCTGGTTCACATCAGTACAGTCTGCTCCTGCTGACTTTCTGTTCCTGCCTTTTCTTTTTTGTTTACGGTTTGCACGCACGTTCGTTGGGCACGCAAGGTAACCCTTTCTTTTATTGAGATGTTCTAAGGGGACTCTTCTAGTAAAGTTTTGGGTTTTGGTGGTTTGTCCCCTTGCTTGATAACCACGCGGTTGTCGTTGAAGGTTCCTAGTGGCCTTTTGTTGGGGGTTGATCTGCCGGGCCTACCCTCTGTTGTGGGGAGCGTTGTTATATTTAATTTTAAGTCCCCCAGGAGGTTTCCCAACATTGTGGGAAGTGTGGATAATTTTTCGATTATTGGAAAGCAGACTCAATCTATTCTTTCTATTTGAGTTAATTTTGCTGCCTCTTGTCCTCTTTTTCTGAGGCCGTTGAGGTCTGCGAGTTTTCTTTCTATCCCCAAGGTGACTTCTGCTAGCGTTTGCAGGACAGTCAGCTGTAGATCTAATTTGTCAGATTGGTACTGCAGTGCTGTTGATGACAGCTGAATTGTATTAAGTAGGGTTGCCCAAAAGGTTTCAGTGGGGCCTCTGGTCCCCTCGGTGGGCTGATAAGAATACTCTTCTCTGGTGCTGTTTGTGAATGGCTTAATGTTGTACGATGCCACTAAGACTTCCCATTCTTGTGATGCCAAGAAGGCCATGTCCCTATCTGAAGAGCATGAATCCCCCTGTGCCAAGTATGGCGAGAGGTTTACGTGGTCGATTTTCATTTCCTGCTTCTCAGCTGCCGGAGTTTCGCCTTGGGTTGTCGATTCCGCGTGTGGGTGGATTATGTATGCATGAGGTTATGTGGTCTCTTGGTTGTTTTTTACCTGTGCGTGCTGATTGGGCGGGGGTAGGAGTGAATGTTAGATGGCCTCTTGTGGTGTTGGTACTATGGTGCTCCGGGTGCCCTTCTGGCTCCGGGACCAATCTGCTCGGTTTGTCCATCACGGGCGCTGGCCCCCTTGAGTTTGTTTCCTGATCACCTGCTCCTGTCGGTGGAGTAATTTGGCTAGTGTCTCCCTCTGTTGGTTCTGGACTTCCAGCTACTTGCCCCCGTTGTACTCCAGCCCCAATTGTGCTTCTTGTATGAGCCACGGTCTCCATTGAGATTGGGAACGTGTGTATTTCTGCAACTGTGAGATTTGATGTTTGAGGCAAAGAGCTGTTTGCGCCAGCGGGGCGCAGTGGGGATTGTAGGCCGGGTATGAAGTCATTGGTTGAGTAGATTGCTTTACCTGGTTCTTTTAAAAAAGGAAATTTCGTGTAGATGTTTGGTTGGTAGTAATTTTTTATTTTAATTGGAGGCTGGCCTTCTATGTTAATTAGCTCGTGAGAATTTTTCCTTTTGTCGCTACTAGGCGTGTGTTTTAGCTCTTTTGCGTTGCTTTGCTCTGTTGTCGGTGTTGGGCTTTGTCCTTTGCCTTTTGGCAGACTTTCGTTTGAACAGTTTTTTGTGTCATTGAGGTTACTTTTTCAAGAGATTATGTTATTACCGTCCTTGATGCTATTTGTTCTCGGGTTGTCTTTTTCTGGTGTCACTATGCTTGTTGCCACTTCAATTCTATTTCATTTGGTGGTGCCCTTGTTAAAGGTCTTCTTTCTCTTGCCGATCTCATGGCGACCCCACTTGGTCCCTTTCCTGTCTCTCTTTGGGTGTCAGCTATGCTGCTTTTTTCAGGCATGACAGCTCTACTCGCTTCCACACCTCTTCCGCGTCCGCCTTGTCTTACTGTACGTCACTGCTGCTGGTTGCTACTTGAGTGGAGAGACATGGGCGGGGTTGTTTGAGCAGGCTTAGGGACTGGCAGGAGAACGCTGGTGCACAAGAAACTGCTCTATCTTCAAATGCGCTATGCTATGCTCAATGGCTTTGGACGGGTCCGATGCTTTCCTTTATCTCCACAGTCTACTTACGCCTGCTTACGCCTGCCGTGTGCAGTCATTCACGGGGCCAGGTACTGTTCAATTCTGTTCTTTTCCTGGTCAGCTCTGTCTCTACTCCACTCGATGCTTAGTACTTGATGCTTGATGGCAGCTGGGCTTGGGTGCTCCTGCAGCACTGGCAAGCGCCTCCGGCTCAGCTGCGTCCTGGAGGTCTCTGGAGGTCTCTTGCGGCTCCTGCCGGGTGAGGGTAAATAGGTGGCCTGATTCAGTAGTTGCCCTAGAGGTTGACATTGGCTTACTGACCCTTGCGCCGCCTTCCCACTGCTGTTGACTTTTGCCCTCCGACCTTACCCTTGAGCGCTGTCCGTTTTCTCGAGGGCGAATTCCTCCCCCGTTCCCACTGCTGGATTAGCACTGGATTGGCACTTTGCTGCGTCTGCTCACTCTAACCTGAAGGCCAGTTGCGGAGGGGTCAGTAGTTAGAATCTGAAGGTCGGTTTCTTCAGAGTCGAGACACGAGAGTCGAGACTAGAGACTCACTTTGTGCATTCGTCCCGCTGTGGAAACTCGCAGCTCCAGTCGCCTTCCCGGGACAAACCAGGTTTAAGCTCTGGGAGTGTCCCGGAGGCTCACCGGCTCCTCTGCAGCTCCTTAGAGGCTTGTGGCAGACCAACGCATCCTTCGGCCTCTGCTTCTGGTGCAGCCGCAATCCACAGAGCACACAGACCGCACGCCGCACCACACGCCACCTGTCACCGCACTGTACCGCACCCTGCGGGGGGTCTTACAGATAGACACCTCTCTCACCGTGGCACCCAACAGTAGTGGTAGCGGTAGCGGCAGAAAACCGGAAACCACAAGCCGTCGCCGATCCGGCACCGCAGTTCCGCGCAGAATTCCAAGCAGTCTCGAGCCTCAGTAAGACGTGGACTTTCTTGAATGTAATTTCATGACTTATTCTGATAGCATTTCCAATTTCAAACTACATGCTTTGAATGAAAACATTGCTTTTAACATGCGTACATCACAAATGCTCTTTTCATGTACAACCATTTTGAATGCATTCTTATGTATTTTGGGTGGGGTTATACACATCATGCTTAGAATTGAGTAATGTCAAACATAATAAAGTGGAGTGGGTGTTGTATGGCGATTTAGGATCTTAGCCAAATTTACCGATTTATGCCCTTATATAGGTACAATTCACATTGCCCTAATATAGGCATAGAAATCATACCCATATTTAACATAGCCCATGCAGTCCAAATACAGGCATAGCTACTTCCACCCGTTCCAAAAAACCACAACGATTTCTTGGAAAATCGGCTTAAGCAGCCAGGGACATCCCTTTGCTTGAATATTTATTTGTCCAAGAACTCAGGGAAGAAGAATCTGCAGTGCGAAAAGAAGGACTAAGCAATAAAGCTATGCAACTTGTGCCTCTTGACACCCAAATAACAGTTCGTCAAAAAACTCCTGTCTACAATGATGTAGCATCTGACTATACTAATATGACAAAGGATCCAGAAGCTCCAGCGATTTCAAGTAATCCTGATGCAATACCAACAACTGACAGAACTGCCTCTGACTATTTCATTAACTTTGATACATTTTTCGAGGATCCCAGTGAGCCTGAAATGACGCCAGCAAATAGAACTTTTAAAGAACAAGTAACAGAACTTTTTCAGCAACTTGAAAAAAGGTATCTGGTTTCACCGTGGGTTAAACTTTGGATTGTGCTAGGCATACTTTTTCTCCTACTTTGGCTAATTGTTGTATTAAGTTTGGGAATGCTGATAAATGGAAGACATAGTAAAATGGACACGGCAAGTAAGAACATCCACTTATTCCTCAGGCCACACAAATCATCTTATCGTGAACAAAGAGACTTGACATCAGTGAACATCACAGCCGTTCCTATACCTGGTGGTATAGCATGGGACAGAACTGATTATGACATCTTTGGCCCTGGAGAGCTGTCTAAGATTCCACATCAATTCAAGGTTTCCTTGAGTGACTTTGTTTCACCAAGCGCATTTTCTGAGATTGGGACTTTGAGACTGTTAACAATATGATGTCGGACTTAGAGATGCCTGCAAAATTCCCAAAACATGAATACTTAGAAGGTTCATCAGATTATGAACAAATGTACTGTTATAATCACTATGGTCATCATTATTTGCACAAATCCGCAAACCCTAGAAATGCTTATACTTTTAATCAATGGGAACATTGTCCAACACCACCAAAGGGTAGCTCAATAACATTCTTTGAAAAATAACTTACTTCTGAGGTTTTAATGTCTCAAATCCGGAAATATTTTACTTTAAAAATGTTAATAAAACAGGTATGAAAAGTATGTTGACTAATACTAAGCAAATTTATTCTGCAGCTTTTTATGCCCAGCTGTCATCATTAGGTTTTGACTTTTGGAGGGACAACATTGAAACAAAAACTGTTTGGGGCACAAAAGACTGACAGGTGCAGTGAATAGTAGCTTTATTTCGAGCCTGCATTATCCCTGAACAAATAATGTTTTTGAATGAAACTGTGCAACACACATCCTGTCTTGGCCTAGCCAAGATAAAATATTTGAACAAACTGTCCATACCTACACCTACACCTGATAATAAAAACACTTCAGAAGGAGGGGTCGATATAAAAACAATTTTAATTAAAAACAGAACTAATCCTGATTGGAAAAAATGGTTAATCTGTCCCACAGACACAAACAACTGTCAAGATAGATTCCTGAATAAGACTCAAGGGCTTACATTCACTAGGCCAGATCTAAGATATGTCCAGAGACAACATCCAGGGATAGTAACAACATACAGTGTAGGAAAACTGTGCCTTGACTGGCTTCAAAAATCCACACTAACAGAGGTAAAACAACACTTATCTTTACTTAAAGATGGCTTTGATTTAAGGGACTTCTTAAAAGGTCCCGCGAAACGGCTTCATAAACGTTTTATATATCCTTGTATATATGCCATTTATAATGAAGCTTGGAAAGTGACACAAGCAGAGACTGCAGAACGAATACGAGAAATTGATTGTGTTAATTTAGAGAAAACTCTCTCTGGGTTAACGACTCTGTCAACCAGAATTTATTCTTTGGACAGCATAGTATCCTCTTTCATGGACATAATGGAACAGGACTTGCTCATGCTACAGCATGGACAGTCACAATTGCGTTCTATAATGCTTTTAGGCTGGACGTTACAAAATCTTCGTTCTGGATATGTGCCATGGCGTCTAATCAACACCACGTCATTGTTTTCTGTATTTAACCTTACAGATAAACAAAACACTTTGGCACAAAGAGAAGCAGACTATACGGTGCTGAGCATTGAGAAACTAGAAAGATTACCAATAATTGTTTCAGAAAAACCTGCAACAGAATGTCTAATACAAACAATCACTCTGCCTGTCACAATTTTCCATTTTCAATATTGTTTGAAACATATACCAGCTGGCGTGTATGTAAGGTTGGGTAAAGAATACATTAAGCCAACCTGGGAATTACCATATTCACACAGATGTTGGAGTGGGGGAAAAGAAGTATTTATTAGTTGTACAAACTGCAAAAGCGCACTAAGCGGTACACTTTTATTTCAGGGTATTAATTTACATGGAGCCTGTGATGGTTCTTGGATCAACTTATCCTGCCACCTTCAAGGTTCTCCAGCTGAAGTGATAGATCTAATTTTCAGGCAGCTTTCTAACGGAAGCTATATTATGTTGAATGATCACAGCTGCTGTGGAATGTTGCCAGGAATAGCCCGTCTCATATCTTTGTCAGCCAGGGTCACTTGTATGCAAGTATTGTTTCCTAAAACTAAGACAGATGGGGAGTCGCCGTTATGGCCTTCACTGAAAATCTCTTCTATACAAATTGATACTTTAAGCAGATACTTAAAGCATTCTTTTACAAAAAACTGTGCCACTGACCTTGTCTAAAGAGACATATGAACTACAAGTTGCAAGGTCTTCTGCAGAGATACATGCCCGTTTAGCGACAAACTGCCCTGTACATTTCGTAGAAATGTTAGGTTGTATCTTAAACATGTCTAATATCAGTGGTATTGTACATGTATATAAGACAGTTTTTCCGGGACTGTTAGCACCTTTTGAAGCAGTCCTCAGCATATTTCCAAACTTCGTGCACTCTGTGTTAGGTGGCCTGCCTCTCATTTTGAGACTTGTAGCAGGAATACTATTCTTATTCCTTCTGCTCCGATATGGCAAGTCCGGTCACCAGCAACACCCAGATTACCATAGAGAACACTCTCCTGGCAATGAAGTGTTGTGAGCACATGATACAGATTCTGGGCCTGGCTCGGTTAAGAGATCTTAATACCATGTGCTTTCTATTATTCCGACCAATCTGGCAAGATTGCATCTTACCTGTTCTACGATGCCTGCTATTTGGAGAAGAATGCGTGTTGGACATCTGTCTAACAATTCCATCAGCACTGCCAACGGATGTTGATACTTTGCTTGGTTCGGTAACGGCCCATGCATTTTGTTGTCCCCAGCAGCTATCAATCCTGATGACGGCACTCGTTGAAGTCTCACAGACGCAATATGTTGATGGTGAGATACGTGGATCAACAGGCACACAGGTACCATCACCATCTCCATTGAACATTGCTAATGCGGCTGACAAGCGATGCTTCACATTTTTGTGCAATCGTTGTACTTAACAAAGGTCCAACTTTCACCTAATGTGGTAGACAAATTCTTTACCAGCTTAGAAGATTTGATGTTTTCTCCAAACAACAAGACTGACTTTTGAAATTGGCACACAGCGTTCTATGGGACTCTGTATTTGACCTTCACTTTTCTTAACAAATCTTCCAACTTTAGAAGTCTATTTTTCTACGATTTGACTTTTTTCCAAATTTGAACTTTTTTTTTTGCACAAAGTAATCTGCTTGAAATAGAACTATTGATAGAGAACAAGAATTCTTCGAACACTTTCAAGAGACAATACTCTGACTTTGTCCACAACCAAAACAAATGTATATATTCTGTCATGGAATGGTCTCGACTTTTTTCTTCTGTATTTAAGAGCCATTTCATAAATGGTTTAAGGTTTAAGGTTTGTTTATTGTACAGTTAATAAAAACTCACAATTTAAAACTTACATATATAAAAAAAGCCTTATTTACATTTAAAGTTTAAGAAAGGCGGGTGGTCACACTCTTTAAGATCATAAAAGTCTCGATTTGATTTCGGGGAAGGCCATAAAAATGGAGGGGGCAAAGTACTCTGAGTGGGCTAGCATAGCGTTGGCTTGGCAGATGCTTTAGGTGAGCCAGGTGGCTGTTTCGTGAGTCTTCTAGCCACTGTGTCAAAGAATTTTGTTATCCTGCAATTTAACTGAGTCTCTTCAGGATTAAAACACAGCATCACAGCCTGCCTACAACTTGTTATGCCCTTTTGGTTCCATAGGACCCGAAATAGGGAGCGCCTTATGTCCATGAGATGTGTACAGATACAAATGATGTGTATTAGGTCCTCTTTACCTAATGAGCAGAGTCGGCAGCGATTTGCTGAGCTTGCCCTTTTCCAGGGTGCCAAATGGGGTAGTATAGGTATGATGCCGAGGCGCAGGTTTAAAAACTTGTTTTTTGTTGTCTGCGTGAGGCCCATTTTTAGGTATTCTTGTGGCTTCAGAGCGATGTAATCTTTCAGCACTGCCCATCCATGAGCCTCTTTGCCAGGGTTTCTTTGTCCTCTATAGATGATATAATCTTAGTTACTTTCGTTAGCACTTTTTTGAAGGTTTTGATGTCTGTCGGTGACTCCCAGAGATTTGTGAGCCCCAAGATCTCCAGTGATTCTTTTAGATACTTCCTTGCGGGTGAGTTCTCTCTGATAGAGAGTTCAGTCCAGAGTTGGGCGTTTAGAGATCCTTGGTCAGCGTCTCTGGTTTTTCGCCAGCTTTTTATGTAGGTGCCTCTTCTTTCCACCGTTTGCTTCTGTAGGCCGAATTCAAGACGGATTTGAGCAGGCGAAAGGTAAGTGGGTAGGTGGAAAATTATCATGTATGCTTGACTGATGATGTTGTCTAGTGTCGTTGCTTCTTTTCCTTGCATGGATTTGCTGCAGTATGTGAGCATGGGCTGGAAGCGCGCTCTAATCACCTGCAGAAGGAGGTCCAGTGACCGGTCTGGGAGAGCTTTTTCCAGAGGCTTTATCGATAGATAGAATGTCGTGCCCTTCCGACAGATGGCCTCTTGATGTTTGAACAAGCCTCTACTGTCTATAGGTACGCCTAGGTATTTGTAAGTAGCTACCTGGTCTAATCTCTGTCCGTCCAGAAACCATGCGAGTTTCTTTGTTTCGTTGCAGTTTATTGTCATGACTTTTGTTTTAATTAAATTGATCTTTAGTGCGTTGTTTATGGAAAACGAATTGGTGGTGTCCAGAAGATGTTGGAGTCCGATAGGGGACCGACTGATGAGGACCAGGTTGTCAGCGAATAAGAGTTTTGAAAGGCAGGTGTCGCCCAGCCGCGGAGCATGTGATTTAGATTTCTCCAGTTCACCGGGGAGATCTGCGAGAAGAGGTTGAACAGCATAGGGGCAAGGACGCAGCCTTGTTTCAGGCCTTTGGTGGTATTGATTTGCCTTGAGAGCTGCTTACCGGAGCCCAGTTTGATCTTGATCTTGACCCAGGTGTTGGTGTGTAGCATTATCAGCTGCTGTTGGAGTGGCCCGGGAATCCCCCATTTTTCCAGATTCTGCCAAAGTTTGCTCCGGTCTACATGGTCGAACGCAGCGCTGTAATCTATAAAGCACAGAAATAATGAGTGCTTGGTAGATTTTGCCGTATCTGTCAGAAGAGTTAGAACCATAATGTTAGTCGTTGTGCCCTGGCCTCTAAAGAATCCGGTTTGGGTAGCTGGGATGATGCTCATTAAGGTTGCCCAGGGTGTTAGTTCCTCCAGGATAAGGCCAGCGTAGTATTTTGCCTCTGTGTCGATTAGGGCTTTAAGTCGATAACTACTTGGATTGCTCCTTCCACCCTGTTTGTAGATCGTACTTATTATAGAGCCTCTCCAGGTTATTGGACTTATTGCTGTTTCCCTTATTTCCTGGAAGACTGGCACCAGGGTGTTGCTCCAAAAGTCGGCGTCTTTCTTGTATACTATTGGCGGGATCCTATTAGGGCCAGGGGTACCCTCGAATTTGCCTTTTGAAATTTGTGACCTGATCCTAGCCTCTGTTGCTGAGTATGTTTTATCCTCTCTGTCTGTAATTGGTGTGAGTCTTGTTGTTGCTTCCTCATCCAGGTATACAACGTTATGCAAGGGTAATTTCCTGGTGTAGTCGTTGTTAGCTTCTTTTTTATGTTTGCCAGTTTTGTCCGAGGTCTGATGCGGTCCAGTTATCCGGGCTCCGCCTCTGGAGGAGTACCCGTCTAAGTTTTAGGCATTAAAGTGAATTGATAAATAGTGTGCCCAATTGGATTCAGATATGTTAGATTTAATGCCTTTGTGACCTGGCCGTTGTAGGCTGTGAATTGATTTCCAGAATCTGGAGCTGTTCCTCTGTTTCGAGTTGTGTGCAATTTTTACCCAAAATCCCTTGTTCAATTGCCTTTTCCTTTCCCAGGTCTTCTTCTTTAGCTGTGAATTTAAGGAGCGCAGCTCCTTCAGTGGAGCTTTGTTTTTTGGATGTTTGCGGAGCTGCCTTAGAGTCTGGTTTATATTCCATTTTAGGGTTTTTATCTCGGATGTTGTTGCCTTTCCGAGTATTTTTCCACGGTGTGTTCCCTTTTTGGGTTTTTTGCTCTGTAGCGTGTGTTGCTCCGAGTTCCATTACGGATGCTTCCCAGGCCTCCAGTGGATTCATGTTTGAGCTGGTTATCTGGTGCATGATTGTTTTTGCCCTGATTGATAATACTTCAGCCTCGTCAGTCTTACACCTTATTCGTCTGTAGTTAGTGGTGTACTTTGTATCTCATTGCTACTACTTTGTTCCCACTGGACATGCCTAGCTCTCTCCTACCTTGAACGACCTAATTGTTTCAAACAGTGGTAGTGTCGCCCGGGTGAAGTCGAGATGGGAAGAAGTGCTTGTGCAGAAGTATGTTGGTGCAGGTGGTGTATCCTCTGCGAATCGTCCATTAAGTACTCTCAGGTTTAGCTGCTCGAGGTCTTTCAATAGTTGGTTTGAGCATTTTGTTTGTTTACTTGGAAAGGGAATGGATTGGTTTGGTATTTCTTACGCGATGTCCATTTCCTGTGTCATTTCATCAACTGGTTTCTCTCCAAAGAGGTGAAGGTTAAAGTCACCTGCCACAAGTATGTTCTCCATTTCTCTTTCCTCCATGAGTCTTGCCAGTACGCTGACAAGTTCCCTGGCCCCTGTTTGTCTGTGCTTCCGGTGTATGTATGTGTTTATAATGTATAGTGGTTGAGTAACCTGATTTTTTATGGTTGTGATAGCTAGTGCCTGTATCGCTCTAGGGGAGGTGATTTTTATGTTAATTTCTTCCATTGTTCCGATGGTTGATAGTGAGGCGAGTGACGCCAGGCCACCTGAACTGTGGCCATAGGAAGAGCCTCTGATTGCTGGATGAGTTTGAGTTGTGTTGCCTTGTAGGGGTATTTTGTTCTCTTCCCAGGTTTCCTGGAGTAAGATCAAGTCAAATGATTTTAGGTAGTTTGATGTTTCCTTGTCCTCCAGTTTGTCGGAGAGACCGTTGATGTTCCAAATACATATTTTGATTTTGGGTGTTTCAGCTGTCATGAGGGTCAGGGCTGGTGCTCTTTGTCAATTAGTGTTTCCTGCGGTTATTGTCCGTCGTATTGTTGCCCTAGTTGAGTCAGGTTGCGGGATTGTTAAGTGTTGTAGATGTGATGGATTGCTGGCGGCTCCTGGGGAGTAACTACGTGCTCCTTTCAGTATTGATTTGACTGTTTGAGAGCGTTCTTGTTTACTTTCTTTTAGGAGCAGGGTGGGATAAGGTGTCCTTTTTCCTGCTTCGAGCTTTATTCCCCACTGGGAGAATCTGAGTGTTTCCACCAAGATTATGTTTGCTAGGTCGTTTGTTTTCCATACAGTCTTTGTTGTTTCATGGCCTAGTAGGTCAGGGGAGGGATGAAATTCGACTGCAAGCAAATTTGTCGTATTATTGTTTTTCTAATTTTTCAATTGAGTGGATAAGCCTTAGAATGTTGCCCCTGTTTAGGGTGTCCACTCTTCCTCTAGATTTAAATTCTGGAATAAAGAGAATAATGTTTGACTCATTTTTCCCAGGGGACAGTATTTGCTGATGTATATTTGACTAGTTTTGTTGGGCTCCATGTGGGGGTTAGATTTTGGTTATTGAGGCACAGCATTTTATACTCGCTCCCTGAAGATGCTCCTTTGCCTGTGCGCTAGCTGATTTGGTGGTACTTAGTTTCCTAGCCTTCGTCATTGGTTCATGAGTCGTGGCCTCTGTACTGTGGCTGACATTTTTTTGGGGGGGGTCGGTGATTGTGACCTCTATGCTGGTTTTGACAGACTCCACAGAGGCCTGCACTGCGGTCTCCATGACAGGTTGAGTTGTTACTGCCGGTGGGTGGCCTACAGGAGAACAATTTTTGCTTTGTCCTTCGTTTCTCAGTTCGGGTAAGTTGCTATGTGGTAAGTTGTTAGCTTGGCTGAGGGGCTTCTGCTCTGTCTGTTTGCTTATTTCCCCTTTGGAGGGTATTGGTGTGGCTATCTCTACTACATTTGAAGTCTTTACTTCTGTTGAGATTATGTGTTGAGGTGATGACCTTGTGCCTTCAGTATGGTTCTTAGTGGCTCCTGACTGCTCCTTGCGCCATAGTGTGATTGTTTGCTGGTTCACATCAGTACAGTCTGCTCCTGCTGACTTTCTGTTCCTGCCTTTTCTTTTTTGTTTACGGTTTGCACGCACGTTCGTTGGGCACGCTAGGTCAACCCTTTCTTTGATTGAGATGTTCTAAGGGGACTCTTCTAGTAAAATTTTGAGTTTTGGTGGTTTGTCCCCTTGCTTGATAACCGCGCGGTTGTCGTTGAAGGTTCCTAGTGGCCATTTGTTGGGGGTTGATCTGCCGGGCCTACCCTCTGTTGTGGGGAGCGTTGTTATATTTAATTTTAAGTCCCCCAGGAGGTTTCCAAACATTGTGGGAAGTGTGGATAATTTTTCGATTATTGGAAAGCAGACTCAATCTATTCTTTCTATTTGAGTTAATTTTGCTGCCTCTTGTCCTCTTTTTCTGAGGCCGTTGAGGTCTGCGAGTTTTCTTTCTATCCCCAAGGTGGCTTCTGCTAGCGTTTGCAGGACAGTCAGCTGTAGATCTAATTTGTCAGATTGGTGCTGTAGTGCTGTTGATGACAGCTGAATTGTATTAAGTAGGGTTGCCCAAAAGGTTTCAGTGGGGCCTCTGGTCCCCTCGTGGGCTGGGAAGAATGCTCTTCTCTGGTGCTGTTTGTGAATGGCTTAATGTTGTACGATGCCACTAAGACTTCCCATTCTTGTGATGCCAAGAAGGCCATGTCCCTATCTGAAGAGCATGAATCCCCCTGTGCCAAGTATGGCGAGAGGTTTACGTGGTCGATTTTCATTTCCTGCTTCTCAGCTGCCGGAGTTTCGCCTTGGGTTGTCGATTCCGCGTGTTTGTGGATTATGTATGCATGAGGTTATGTGGTCTCTTGGTTGTTTTTTACCTGTGCGTGCTGATTGGGCGGGGGTAGGAGTGAATGTTAGATGGCCTCTTCTGGTGTTGGTACTATGGTGCTCCGGGTGCCCTTCTGGCTCCGGGACCAATCTGCTCGGTTTGTCCATCACGGGCGCTGGCCCCCTTGAGCTTGTTTCCTGATCACCTGCTCCTGTCGGTGGAGTAATTTGGCTAGTGTCTCCCTCTGTTGGTTCTGGACTTCCAGCTACTTGCCCCCGCTGTACTCCAGCCCCAATTGTGCTTCTTGTATGAGCCAAGGTCTCCATTGAGATTGGGAACGTGTGTATTTCTGCAACTGTGAGATTTGATGTTTGAGGCAAAGAGCTGTTTGCGCCAGCGGGGCGCAGTGGGGATTGTAGGCCGGGTATGAAGTCATTATTAATATTATTATTATTATTGCATTTATTGAGCGCACAGCTACCCGGAGGTTTCCCGGCGCTTGCCTTGGGAACCCGTCCTGGCTTTTCCCTGTGAGATAGCCCCTACAAGGCATCCCCAAGGTGAAAGCCAGGCATCCCGCTGCAGGGGGGCCGTTGTGGAGATTAAGCAAGCTTAATGCCCAGAGTTGCAGAGTGAGAACCCATGATTAGAGCAGGCACCGAAGCGAGAAATATCGAGTCCGTGGACATTTGAGCTCAAGACCCTGCCGCGTCGGGAATTGAACCCTGGTCCCGGGTCTGACCTCAGCTTCCGGGTCTGCCTGCTCTGCACCGTGAGCCACACTTCTCCACGGTTGAGTAGATTGCTTTACCTGGTTCTTTTAAAAAAGGAAATTTCGTGTAGATGTTTGGTTGGTAGTAATTTTTTATTTTAATTGGAGGCTGGCCTTCTATGTTAATTAGCTCGTGAGAATTTTTCCTTTTGTCGCTACTAGGCGTGTGTTTTAGCTCTTTTGCGTTGCTTTGCTCTGTTGTCAGTGTTGGGCTTTATCCTTTGCCTTTTGGCGGACTTTCGTTTGAACAGTTTTTTGTGTCATTGAGGTTACTTTTTCAAGAGATTATGTTATTACTGTCCTTGATGCTGTTTGTTCTCGGGTTGTCTTTTTCTGGTGTCACTAGGCTTGTTGCCGCTTCAATTCTATTTCATTTGGTGGTGGCCTTGTTAAAGGTCTTCTTTCTCTTGCCGATCTCATGGCGACCCCTCTTGGTCCCTTTCCTGTCTCTCTCTGGGTGTCAGCTATGCTGCTTTTTTCAGGCATGACAGCTCTACTCGCTTCCACACCTCTTCCGCCTCCGCCTTGTCTTACTGTACGTTACTGCTGCTGGTTGCTACTTGAGTAGAGAGACATGGGCGGGGGTTGTTTGAGCAGGCTTAGGGACTGGCAGGCGAACGCTGGTGCACAAGAAACTGCTCTATCTTCAAATGCGCTATGCTATGCTCAATGGCTTTGGACGGGTCCGGTGCTTTCCTTTATCTCCACAGTCAGCGCTGTCCGTTTTCTCGAGGGCGAATTCCTCCCCAGTTCCCACTGCTGGATTAGCACTGGATTGGCACTTTGCTGCGTCTGCTCACTCTAACCTGAAGGCCAGTGGGGGAGGGGTCAGTAGTTAGAATCTGAAGGTCGGTTTCTTCAGAGTCGAGACACGAGAGTCGAGACTAGAGACTCGCTTTGTGCATTCGTCCCGCTGTGGAAACTCGCAGCTCCAGTCGCCTTCCCGGGACAAACCAGGTTTAATCTCTGGGAGTGTCCTGGAGGCTCACCGGCTCCTCTGCAGCTCCTTAGAGGCTTGTGGCAGACTAACGCATCCTTCGGCCTCTGCTTCTGGTGCGGCCGCAATCCACAGAGCACACAGACCGCACGCCGCACCACACGCCACCTGTCACCGCACTGTACCGCACCCTGCGGGGGGTCTTACAGATAGACACCTCTCTCACCGCGGCACCCAACGGTAGTGGTAGCGGTAGCGGCAGAAAACTGGAAACCACAAGCCGTCGCCGATCCGGCACCGCAGCTCCGCGCAGAATTCCAAGCAGTCTCGAGCCTCAGTAAGACGTGGACTTTCATGATTGTAATTTCATGACTTATTCTGATAGCATTTCCAATTTCAAACTACATGCTTTGAATGAAAACATTGCTTTTAACATGCGTACATCACAAATGCTCTTTTCATGTACAACCATTTTGAATGCATTCTTCTGTATTTTGGGTGGGGTTATACACATCATGCTTAGAATTGAGTAATATCAAACATAATAAAGTGGAGTGGGTGTTGTATGGCGATTTAGGATCTTAGCGAAATTTACCGATTTATGCCCTTATATAGGTACAATTCACATTGCCCTAATATAGGCATAGAAATAATACCCATATTTAACATAGCCCATGCAGTCCAAATACAGGCATAGCTACTTCCACCTGTTCCAAAAAACCACAACGATTTCTTGGAAAAATCGGCTTAAGCAGCCAGGGACATCCCTTTGCTTGAATATTTATTTGTCCAAGAACTCAGGGAGTTTTTAAAAACCTACTATTCCCTTGAGGTTCTTTGATGACGTTATTATGCCCGACTTTAGGTCAAACTAGGCACCTTCGAGGTATAAATATGCCTACACTTGCCCTAGCAAACACACAGTGGTTCGGAGCAGCTCGACGATCTACTTACCTGACGGAGCTCGCTACAGCAAGTGCAGAAGGAAGCCGACCCTCCAGCTGAAGCACTGATCGAGAAGCTGTGCTTTCTCTCGCTGAGAATCCAGCTCCAGTGTTTCCAAGCTCCGCTCGCGGGGTGTTGGGAAATCGAGTCCCGAGGCAGAGATACCAAACCTCCTTCATTCTAAAACCAAGGTACGGAGCTGATTAGACCTTTAGGGAAATATTGGATAGAAACGAAACCTATACTACACATCACTTACTTCTTCCCTCGTACTAGACTTAGGTTAGTACATTGGGGTAGGCGCATTTCAGAAGCACCAGTTGAGTACTTGCCTGTGTTATTTTTATTTATGTATTTAACTATGGTTTAGAAATCATACCATGCTTTTACAGTATTATTTTATAATACTCTCCTTGCTGTACGCATTATACTGTTCAGCGTGTCTTACTATTGTAGCAGATCACTTTACTTGCGTGAGAAAGAAGACTGTTCAATAAATCCTTTTTGTTGAAAACACCCGTCTCTCTATTTCTCTGCTCCTCTGATGAAACGAAGCATGCACGATTGACTGAGTAAAATATCTATCTTTTGTTTCCACAACTCTGAAGATACGTTTATTCTTGGGGAAACAAAGTTGTCATGTTTATGCGGTTGTCAAAAACAAAACCCTTCTTGTTTATTCGAGAAAGTTTCTAGTTTCCTCTGAGCTAGCTGGCACTCACAATTAAGTCTAATATATTCAATAGAGATCTAGTAGACATAAGTCCTACGCCAAATCTATACTATACATTATTCCAATGCTCAGAGCCTATTGGGAATATTGGAACTTCACTACAGGATGACTGACACACATGATGTACATAGCTGAATGAAGTATGGGTGTTTATCACAGCTACCCTGACTACAGTTTGAGGATGTAGTGTTGAAGGCAGCAGTGTGCACCAATCAGTAAGTGACCCTGGACAAATGCATTGGATCACTGTTGAGACTTCCCCGTCACCAGGTTGACAGCCACATTGTAAGTGATATGCGCATCCTCAAGCCAATTCACACACTC